>NW_020861315.1:121658-421658 GCF_000972845.2 Larimichthys crocea
TTGTAGTTAATGTCTATTTTGTGTGTGGTTTCTAGGATGCCACAACACAAGATAAACAGAACAAACAAATCACACACGATAATATACAACAGAGGAATAACCAAATTAACTTAAATGTACCACTTTACCACACTACGGTGTAATTTAGCTCAAACAACTGCCATCATTAATATGAAACTATTAATATCAAACAGTGATCTACTTACAGGACAAATGGACCCACATATCAAAAAAACTGGACCGGGAACACCAGAAAAAAACCACTGAACTGCCAAAAAACTTTCTAGTCCTCTCTGCTGCTGGCAAAACAGTCCAACCGGTACCGTTCTAGGCAGAACAGTACCAATGCGCCCTCTAGTGGTCAATAATGAGACACTCCTGTCTCAGCTCCTGGTGGCAGCCAGCCTTTTCAACAGCCGCCCCCGAATTCAAGAAGTGAATTCAAACTACTGAAAGGCCTCTATTCCCTTTCGGGAAGAGCAGGGAGACTTATCAGTCTTGCCACGGGTCGGGTGTATGTTCTGTCCTTCACCAACACCTCAGCAGACCGAACCCGGTTGTCAGCTCCAGGAAAGACTTGAGTGACCTTTCCCACAGGCCAAAGGGCCCGGGGCAACTGATTGTCAACAATCATAACAACATCCCCCACTTGCAAGTCCACAGCCTCTGTCTGCCATTTCTGCTGGGCCAGATTCCAGGAAGGTAGTGTGTGAGGAAGTGCTTCCAGAACTGGTCAGCCAGTATCTGGCTATGACGCAATCTCCGCTGACCGAGGATCTCTGGGCCATCATATACAACCTGAAGCAGGGAGGCATCCCGCCGCACCATGAGGAGACAGTTATGGGTAATGGGATCAGGGCCCGCAATGTCTGATGAGACATATCCGAGAGGTTTGGAATTTAGGATTCCTTCAATCTCAGTGAGAACAGTGCCCAACATCTCCTCTGTAACTGGCTGAGCCCCAATAGTGACTTGAAGTGCGGCTTTGAGGGAACGAATCTCCCTCTCCCAGCATCCTCCAAAGTGTGGTGATCCTGGAGGGTTGAACACAAACCAGATCTGCTGGCTGGCGAGTTGGGCTTGAAGCTCAGGTTGGAGGGATTCAAAAGCCCGCCACAGCTCTCTTTCTCCTCCTCTGAAATTGGTGCCTTGGTCACACAGGAGCTCATGCGGCTTTCCCCGCCGAGCGATGAAGCGTCTCAGAGCCATCAGGAACGCGTCAGTGTCTATACTGCTGAGAAGATCTATATGAACTGCTCGTGTTGTCATGCATTTCAACAGTATTCCCCACCTCTTCTCAGTCCTGCGACCAATCTTGATGACATATGGCCCAAAACAGTTAACGCCAGTGGAGTAGAAGGCGGGTTCAATAGTGCGCTGTCTGGCTGGCGGGAGATCAGCCATCTTGGGCGGATCAGGTCTCTTCATTTTCTACACTCCGTGCACTTCCTTTGATGCCGACACACTGCTTCACATCCTCGCAGTATCCAATACCTCCTCCTGATTTCTGCAAACACTCTCTCCGGCCCTGGATGATGCAGCTTGACATCATAGTCCTGTATGATCAGCCTGGTCAGAGGGTGCTGGGGATCGAGGACAATGGGGTGAATCATGTCTGATGTGAGGTCGCTGCAGCGGCGGAGACGGCCTCCCACTCTGATGAGTCCTGTTGCCTCGTTGAGCTCTGGAGCCAGTGACATGAGGCGGCTGGATTTTGCCACTGGTTTGCTTGCAGCTAGTAGAGCAGACTCCTCGGGGAACGAGTCTCTCTGTGCCTGTGTCAAGGCCTCTAGTTCAGCAGTGGCGTAGTCATCAGCAGTCACAGGGGTTGAAAGGTTAGCCGCCTCATGCAGCTGGTGAGCGGTAGCCTCCAGATAGTCACTCAGTGTTTGATGCTGCTGTGGATCTGGCACGGTTGAAATTGTAGTCAACCACACAGCCATAGCAGTTTGCCTCATCTCACTCTCTGGCTCATCAGGGGGAGGACATGGGGGCTTTGGCCAATCCTCTGGCTGCTGCTTCAGGAATATTGGGCCATGGGTCCACCTGCCACCATCCGCTAGGTCCATGAGAGTGAGACCTCGAGTGATGTCATCTGCTGGGTGGTCTCCTGATGGCATATATTGCCATGTAGCAGGTCCTGTCCTGTCTCTTGGATTTCAGCCACACGTGTTCCTACAAAAACTTTGTAGCGACATGAATCCGATGACAGCCACGTGAGAACTGTTGATGAGTCAGACCATAGTGTGAGGCTGCGGATGGGGAGGGTCAGCTCTGTGGTAATAACCTTGGAGAGTTGTGCGCCAGTGAGGGCTGCACACAACTCCAAACGAGGGATGGACTGCTGTTTCTTGGGAGCCACACGGGAGCGTGCAGCAAGGAAAGAAACCTCAACCTAGCCCTGTGGGTTTTCAGTCCTGAGCTAGGCCACGGCTCCATATGCCTGCTCTGATGCATCGCTGAACACATGGATATCTCTCACACTGTAGGGGTGGTCTATATTCTCACTGGAATAGCACCTGGGCAGGGTTACCTTTGGCAGGTGTTCAAGCTCCGCCTCCCACAAGCGCCAGGAATGCAGCAGGTCATCCGGGAGCTGCGGGTCATCCCAGTCTCTCTTCTTGTTCCACAAGCGCTGAACAAGAACCTTTGCTCTGGTGGTGTAGGGTATTATGTAACCAAGAGGATCATATTGGCTGGCAAGGACTTTATATATGTTCCTCATCGTGGCCACTGAGCAATCCACCACGCGATGCTTGTAGGACAGGGTGTCTGACTGGTAGTGCCAGTGCAGTCCGAGGGCTGGCTCCTGGACATCTGGCCGACCATAACTGAGCCACAGTTCACGGGTGTCTGACCTGACTTAAGAGGGAAGATGGGCGATGATGGTGGGGTCGTTGCTGGCTCACTGCCTCAGCTCAAATCCTCCTTCGGCCAGCAGATGGTGCAGTTTGTCCACCAAAACTCTAGCAGCTTCTCTTGATGTTAGGCTGTGCAGACAGTTGTCAGCGTAGAATGACTTCTCTATGATGACTTGCACATCCTCCCCTGGCTGGCTGTGATCCTGCACATGCTTCTGCAAGGCAAATGTTGCACAGCAGGGACTGCAGGTAATTCCAAAGGGGAGGACTTGCCACTCGTAGACACTTGGAGGGTTTTCTGGCATCAGGTCTCTCCACAGGAACCTCAGCAGTGGTTTGTCTGACTGGAGCAGCCGTACTTGATGGAACATTCCTCGGATGTCACTGCTAAAGGCGAGGGCATGTTCTCGGAAGCGGAGAAGCATAGCAAGGAAGGAGGGGCCTAGCAGGAGGAGCTCATTCAGATTGTGTCCCTGATACTGGAAGGAGCAGTTGTACACCACATGGTTTTTTCCATTGTGTTGGACTATATGGTGTGGTATATACCATGACTCCTCTGTGGTTTCCACCTGATCTGGCTCCACCTTCACAACATAGCCTGCATCCACCAGTTTGTTAATCTCTGCTTGATAGGCAGTGGCCTGTTCTGAGTCTTTCAATAACCTCCTCTCGATGCTTCTAAGCTGCGGCAAAACAGCTTCAGGTGGGGCGTGCAGCTGAGGCATGTTCTTAACTCTCAGGAGAGGTGTGGCGTAGCGCTTGATGCTGTTGACATTCACTCTGATGGTCTGCTCCTGAAGGAGATGAATGGCTTCATGGTCTTGGCGGGATCTTGTGGCCAGCTTCTCACTGCGATAAGGAAGTACATCCATCTGCCACAGTTTCTCCACCTGAGAGATGAGGTCAAGAGAGGACAATGTGGAAGTGAGGAGACACTGTGATGCATCAAGGCTGAGCTTCATGTCTGGTGCTGGGCCCTGTAGAGTCCAACCCAGGATCGTCCTCACAGCGGCTGGTCCACCAGGAGGGCCCAACCGAACAGGCTCTATTGGCGTGATGAGGTGTATGCAGTCAGAGCCAATCAGTAACACTGGATGAACTCTATTCAGAGTCGGTAGGGGCAACCCAGCTAAGTGTCTGTACTTCTTCTGCAGCTAGCGGTGGGATGGTGTGCTCTGCCAATCCCAGCTGTTTAGCAGTGAATGCATCCTGGATCCTAAACTGCTTCTTGGGATCGTCAACAGGAGATATGGTGAAGGACACAGTCTCCCCATGTAGCACCTGCAACTCCTGTCTGACCGTGCGCAGGGCTAGGTCTTCTGGCTTGCCTTTCAAACCTAATTTCTGTGCCGCATGAGAAGGATGGTTCGCTCCGATCCATCATCCAAAACAGCATACGCCTCCATGACCGGTTACCCTTCCTTATGGTAACTTTGTTGATCTTCAGGAGCACCTTGCAGTTGTAGGTAGGGCGGTCAACATACGAACTCTGCTGGTGGTGTTCACCAGACAGCTCCCAGCTGAGGTTGTCTCGGGTGTTTCAACCTCGGCTCTCTCATTCACCTCATGTAGCACAAGCAGGTGTTTCCTATTGCTGTCTTGCAGGGGGCTTTCAGGGTGCACTTGGCGGACTGGTGGCCACGCCCACAATGCCAGCACCTGTTATTGCTCCTGATCCACACCTCCTTCTGCTCTCAGTTCAGCTGCTTGAAGTTGGTACCGTTGTTCAGATAGTGGTTGCTGTTATCACAATATGGGCAGTAAGCTGCCCCCTTCTCCTTCTTACTGAGGCTATGGACTGGAGGGGCTGATGCTGATGGAGGTGTAGGGGTGTTCGGCTCTGCTGCCTTACCCTAGGAGTATTGTGGTAGGTTTGCTGGTGGGCCTGGAGTCTCTCCAGTTCTCTTTCTTTCTGGTAGAGGGCTCATCTCTTCTATAGCTGGCACCCTTCCACTATCCTCTTGCACCTCCAACTCAAATTCCAGCCATTCAGCCAAGTCAGTGAGTGTGGGAATAGCTAATCTCATTGGGTGGATGAATCTCTTGAAGCTGGCGGTGAGGTCATGGGGTAGTTTACTGAGTAGTCTGGACACATGTGATCCGCAATGCAGCTCCATGCGACCTCTTCACCCCAGCTGCTCCAGCATGCCAAACCAGAGAGCGTACACGAAGAGCAAACAGACGGAAAGCATTCACATCACCACTGTAGACATCTGGACCATCCATCAACTCTGTGATGCGTTGCACAGCTAGCTTGTGTGGCTGCCCATACATCTTGGTGAGGGCCGTCATCGTGTCTGTATAAGGCTGCCTGGAGTTGCTGTATGAGTCTGCCCTGTCAGCATAACTCTATAGTGGGTCATAAAGGTTATTGGCTGGCCTCGAGGGGGTCCTCTGGCCATACTGATCTGCCCTGGGGTAGTTTGCTGGAGGAAGGACAAAGAGTATGGTGGGTCGGGGAAGCCCACTGGTACTCGGCGTGAAACTCTGAGGTGGGAGAGATCCTCTACCAACTTGTCACTAGGCCTGGAAGGGGAGTAGTATGTTTCCCTGTCAGCAGGATGTCCTTTGTATGGCATATAGACTGGTGTTTGGTGATGACTCTCCGCCCGCGTGTGTCTGAGCTTGGTGGTGGGCATGGAAGGTCCATGTGTTGTAGCTGGCCTGGGTGTGTTCCTGATCTCACTCACCAGATTATCCACCTGTTGTCGGAGGTTGGTATTGGCTTGCTTCATCTCCTTTAATGCTGCAATGAGCTCAGGTACCTGACTTGCCTGGTGTCTCAGGGTTGCATTCTCTTGGCTGAGCTGCTGCCACCTGGTGGACGGATCTGGTGCTTGGCTGGGTGGGTGATAACGATCATTCTGCGTCTCCTTCAGCCTCTGCTCCCACTCCTCATCCACCACATACGGGTCTGTTGCAGGGCCTTGGCTTATACTGTACGTGATGTAGCACCCGAGCGTGCCTCCGCCTCTGACTGGACACGCTCATCTTCTCTGGCGTATTGAGGAACCTGACTCTGGGCTCCCTTCTGGGATCCTGGTCCAGTTAAATCATAATCCAACAGGTAAGAGGGAACTACTTTCTGCCTTGGCGGTCGGGGAACCACATCTTCTGACTCAGGGTTCGGCATCTTCCCACAGTAATCCGTCATCCGGCTCGAAGAACCAATGTAAAATAGTGTAGGGTATAGGGTGGTTGGAAAGCACAAATCACTGTGGAGAGTCCAGTCAGAACTCTGGTGGGTCTCAAGAACCAGGCCGTGGAGTGCACAGAGCGTTCTTTAATATCAATAAAGCAGTCACTTCTTATATGGGATTTCGTTGTAGTAATGTTTATTTTGTGTGTGGTTTCTAGGATGCACAACAACAAGATAAACAGAACAAATTGTGAGAATCACACTACTGATAATATACAACATAGGAATAACCAATATTAACTTAAATGTTACCACTTTACCACACTATGTGTAATTTAGCTCAAACGAACTGCCATCATTAATATGAAACTTATTAATATCAAACAGTGATCTACTTACAGGACAAATGGACGCACATATCAAAAAACTGGACCGGGAACACCAGAAAAAACCAACTGAACCGCCAGAAAACTTTTTAGTCCTCTCTGCTGCTGGCAAAATCAGTCCAAACCGCTACCTGTTGCTAGGCAGAACAGTACCAATGCGCCCTCTAGTGGTCAATAATGAGACACTCCTGTCTCAGCCTGTCTTTTCAACAATCCCTTTGTGTAACACATTTCTCTCAAGTCATAATAGCTGTCACTCAATGGGGTGCTCTTTAAACGCGACATGATAGTTGTTTGACCCTACTATATGTCTCCCTGTAAGCTTCTTGTACTTAAAAATAAGGTTTTGATTGCTTTTTATACCTAAACCTAAAGCTCAGCAGTCTAATGTCACCAAATGAGCAAGGTCTCAGAGCTAAGGGCATGTAACTAAGTAATATTTGGCATTTCTGCTTCATAATAAACTATTTACCATTATCAAAACACTTTTTCTGACACACTGGGACACTTCCTAGCTCATTTAAAAAAAACAATTGCAGAGATACATAAAGCGAAAGAAATTATGCATGTCTTTATTTTGCTTGCTTAAAGGTTAAAGGTTCAGTGTGTAGCATCTAGTGGTGAAGTTGCAGATTGCAACCAGCTAAATTCTCCTCGCCTCACCCTCCTCTTTCAAGTGTGTAGGAGAAACTGTGGTGGCTGCAAGACTCGCGAACACAAACCCAAACAAACAACACAAACGGTGGCAGTAGCTCAGTTCATAGAAACTTGGCTTGGGAACTGGGGGGTGGCTGGTTCAAGTCCAATATGGACCAAAGTATTGAAGGTGGACTGGTAGCTTGAGGGGTACCAGTTCACCTCCTGGGCACTGCTGAGGTGCTCTTGAACAAGGCACTGACCACCCCAACTTCTGGCAGGATGCTGCTCTTGGTGGCTGCCCATCACTCCACCATCTCTCTCCACATTTTCATGTGTATGAGCCCTTTGTGTGTGGTTGTATTTCAGGTTAAAATGCATGTGGAAAAAAAAGAATTTCCCCTCAAGGGATTAATAAAAGTATCTCTTCTTCTTTTTCTTCTAAAGAGCCAGAGACTCATAGAACTGGACATTTTATGCACTGCCTAGTAGACATGGGGACTTGAGATTTAGTGACTTGGACTCGAGTCAACTCGAGTCGCCGTTTTTATGACTTGTGACTTGACTTGACAAAAAATGAAATACTTGACTCGGACTTGGAAGTTTAAGACTTGACTTGACTTGAGACACGATGACTTGAATGACTTGAGTGTTATTCACATCATGTTTTCAGTGTGAATATAAAATGTGAATTTTTTATTTATTTTTTATTTTATTTTAAATAATGTTGATGATTACAGTGCGATCATATTAAGATCAGATTCTGCAGCTAAAATTACAACAATACGCCAAAGGTGACTTGACTTGGACTTGACTTGACCTATTACAGGACTTGACTTGACTTGCCCAAGAAAAAAATAATTGGGACTTACTTGTGACTTGAAGGTTAAGACTTGAGACTTACTTGAGACTTTCACATGTGTGACTTGGTCCCATGTATGCTGTTTAGAAAAGATCTTTTCATGTGTGTAGCAGAGGTGCCTGGAGTGACACCTCTTGCTACAATACAATCTTTGCCTCCTTCCCTTTTTCCAGCCCACGCCGTACGTCATGACGTCAGGGAGCCGGGGGCGGGGCGTAGGTCCGCGGGGCGGACGGCACTCGGAGGAGGGGTGCTGCTCGTTCAACGTCTGTGTCAGCCACAACAGTTTGCCATCAACCGCTGTAAGTGTGAAATATATTTGTTAGTTTTAAATGCTTGTGCTGTTTTACCGTCGCTTCTTTGTGCGTGTGTGTGATGTGTGCTGCGTCCCTGTGCCGTGAGGAAAAGTTGTTAAGAGTGTCGATGTAGATATTTCATCGTTAACTGCTCTCCACAGTGATAACACTAACGGGACTGTCAACCTGTGTGCTGCTGCTCACTGACAACACTGCCTGCCACACACAGCTCCAAATGTCAGCCACTGTTAGTTTTAAACATGCTGTTTCATAAGGCTCATTTTGTAGCACTTTAAAGTAAACGTTGTGTGTTACTTAACGTAGACATTTTTTAGGCTTATCTTTCGTAACGGGTCGCTGTATTTCACCTCCTGTGGTGTCTCTATAGCTTTCATATGCGGGGCTTTCTACTGTCCTGCTTCAGCAACTAAATGTTTAAATTGTGGAATATTCTAGTTATGTACAACAGGTTTCTTATTGCCTATAAAGTATGGAAAAAACTGCAAAAATACACATATAATTCGTGTTATCTGCTGTCATATGTCTTCTAGTTTTAAGGCAGAGTAAAAGTTGTGAGTAGCAGGTGTGTGTTTCCAGTTGTCATGATCTTGTTCACAGTATTAATGTGTGTGTCTGTGGCTTATGATGTTAGCCAGGGCCCTGCAACCTACAAGTTTTAATAGACCCCCCCACCAGGGTTCATTTTAGTCTCAATCTGATGGACATCCTCAGCCTCATTAAACCTGATGCCTCCTCTTCTCAGAGGAGCGTTTTCTTTCTGCAACCTGTTATTATCAGTGTCTGGGAGACAGACAGGCACACAGACAGACATATGCACCCTGGCACACGGGCATGCAGACGCAGAGAGCGCATTGTGCCAAGGAAGCATTTAGAAGATTACAGTTTCCATCTCACTTTCTCTCTCTCTTCTTTTGTTGAAGACCCGTCTGTGGGCCTGATGTAGCAGGTTGTCATCATCTCTGCAATGAAGGAAATCCACTCCAGCGTCATGATTATGAACTGAAGGTGTGTTTTCATCCACTTATACTCTATACTCTTATATTCTGTTAACTGTTTCCATCTCTCTTATTGCTCATCTGTGTCTGTTTTTTTGTTTTGTTTTTTATAACCTGAACTGTATGTACAGTAGATACACATGTTGACATGATGCATCCTACTATCTGTTCAGCATACTCTGCTAAGTGGCTGGGAGCTTGGCTGCCCCTTCAGGGCACTGCTAACGCAGCCAGTCATCTCTCACTCCGATGGTCAGACCACCACGATGACGCTACCCTCCTCCTCCTCCTCCTCCTCCTCCTCCTCCTCCTCTGCACTCACATTGTGCCTTCCCCGTCAGGAGCTGAGCTCAGAATTGAGAGTCTTTGTACGAGTCTAATGTGTTTGTTTCTATATGTATGTGTGTGTCGTGTATTGCTCAATGCTTACAAAACAGATCCTAAAGATGGAGAGTTTTCTCGTCGTGTGATTTGCGCTCAGCTTCATGCAACACTTCAACATCGGGTGGGATAAAGACGTGCTTATCCACGATCATATCACAAGATTAACACAGCTTGCTGTATGCTCGCCTTGCTCTCACATGGGGCTGATTAATTGGCTGCGTGTACAGGAACGCTGCATTTCTCACAACATAGCTGCAGACACAGGATTAGAAAGATGACATGAAGTGGATTATAGTATAAATTAGACATCTGATCGCTTTTAGTTACCATATTGGTCGAGACTGTGAAGACAGGAAAGGAAGATGATAAAGATTTTTGATAAGATGGTACTGCACAGTGTAGTAGGAGTCTCCTGTAGACTGTCTACAATCTTCTGATTCTGTTTACATTAGATATAGTGAGTTATGCATGTTAATGTGTGGATATGTAAGATTTAGAGTTTAGGTTGTAAGAGATAACGCAGTGAAGCCTTTTAGTAAAATTCATGTCATGCATGAATTGTTGTTCTGCAAGCCAGTGATATATCTAAAATAACTGCAGTTGAAGTTGTTTTCACGATCAGTGTGAACAAATTGTTTAGGAAATTATTGTGTTTATTGAAACAGGTAATATCTCCTCTGGCTGCTCTGATTTCTCCCCATAATTCAAAGACATGCAACTTTAGTAAAACAGCCTCTAATTTGCCCATTGACGTGACTGTGTTTGGCTTTTTATAGAGATGTTATCTTGGTCATTTTGTTATTCATTTTTCCCCAAACAAATGATGTAAATATGTTCGTTAAGGGATTCAAAAGGATTCACATAAGCTGTTTTTTGACCTTTGGCGTCTCAGCATCATTCAGACAGTGACTTGGCTCTGTTCTCTCACCCAAAGGCCAGCCGTGGCTAAAAAGGAAGTGTTGTATCTCTGAGAGGAAACACTCTTTCCTCTCCTCGTTCCCTTTCTCTCTTGATGTCTTATTGCGTCTCTCGCACTCTTTCTCTCTCTCACCTTCCTTTTGCAGCCCGGGCTTTGCTATTTGAAAGCCCACAGGGTAGCAGAGGTGTCATGGTGCAGCTTAATTTAGATGCCACAGACTCAAATCAGTCAATGTCACTGCTGCATCAGTGTTTTCATTTTTCCCCAATGCCATCAAAAAACATTTAAGTGTACCATCCTGCTTATCATGTAACTGTGGACAGACTGGGTTTATTCTCTCCAGTAGGACTGACTCCCACACTTCCAGGATGAAGGTGAAATTCCTTTGTAAAAGCTGTGGTTTCTAGTGGCAACGAGCTGCCTGCTTCCCTCTGATGCCTTCCTGTTTGAAGACAGTGGCAGAGGTCCATGTTTTTACTATTGGAGGATAAGTTAACAATTTTTAAGTCTGTCTCAAAACAACAACAAGCTGCCCATATGAACACTGAAAAAAAAGTTAAATAGACAGTCTTCATTTTACATTTTTACAAGTTCACCTGAAGTTTATCAAATCTGATTTAGACAAACTAAGATAGTTTCTTCCAAAGTGAGTCATTTTATTATACATATTAAAAATACAAAAACTGTTTTCCTGCTGAGCACAACTAAGAAAGAGAGATTCATGTACTAAAAAGGCTGTAACTTTGGATGATCCTGATCCTGTCTGAATGCACGCTTAATTGGACAGTACAATATTGCACAAAAGGAGGACAGTGGAGTTTTATTCTGACTAGTACTATGTTATGCAGGTATTCTCTTCTACTCAAAATGGCATCATTTTGATATTTTCATCTTCTTGTCTTTTAAAGGATCGCTGTGTAGGATTTGGTGTCATCTGGCATTGTAGTTGCTAATTGAAACCTTCTTGCCTCACCCTTTCTATCTCACCCTAGCATGAAGCAGAAACGTGAAAAAAGTGAAAGACACTTATCTAGAGCCAGTGTTTAGTTTTCATTCTGGTCTACTGTAGAATGTAGAGGTTCGACATAGTGAACAGAGTGGAAAAGGACCTGCATACTAATGAGAACACACATATGCACATTTCTGCTATACTCTGTAAATATAGCCCCCTAAATATTGCAGACTGGACCTTTTTAAATTGCAGCCTTTGAAGAGAGGATATTAAAGGTCAGGAACAATATCTTCAACTTAAATCTTCTCTCAGTGTAGACTTTTTATTGTTGACCCTCAGGATACGTGTTGAGCTCAATATTAAAGTAGTTAAAGCCTCAAGACCAGAGCTTGGATGTGCTGATCCCCTTTAACCCCCCTAGTGGGCTGTAGAGGTGTCTGGTTACCTGAGCTCAGAGATCTGACTGAAGAGTTATTTAAATAGGTGACGATGCTGATGATTTATATCTGACTGCGTAAAGTTGTTCTCACCTGCTGGCACCACAAAGAGCCAGATGCCCTATGAACCAATAACCTGGCAGGTTTCTGTCTTCAGTTGCACAAAGTATGTGTTGACCCCGACATGCATTCCCTTCCTCATGTCTGTGCACCTTTAACACAATCTCTGGTATGAGATTTCAGCTGGTGCGTCGGTGGTTTCCAGCCTGTTGACAGTTAATGATGCGCTGCCAATGCTAGTGGAATATGAGCTACGCTGGCCAAGTTTGAGCACTGGCCACCGTTAAACACCTCTCGGGTTAGTAAGTGAAGACCACTTTGCAGGGTTTCAAAATGTATGACATACTCATGCCTCCTCTTGTCCCCTGGAAACCCCCAACATCTGCCTTACTAATGAACAACAAAGAGGTCCTCAATACTGCTGCTATCCATCAGGTCAAACACATTAGGTTTTCACTTAGCGGTGTTGTAGTTGTAGTCAACATGGAGCAGTATCTATGCACATGGTCAGTTATTCATGAGGACACTTGCTGCGGTTAAGCACAGATGCAGAGGTGTGCCTTTTAAATAAGGCTTCCCTCGTAAACGTGAAATAATATCGCAGTACTTCCAGGTATTACTGCGATAATGATACCTTGACAATATGATAAAATACTCACTACTGAATACTGAAATTTGAGCTCTCTTTATGGGATTTTTGGCTCTCCACAGTGGTTGCTTCTGCTTTAGATGGTGAAATAAGTTTGTTGTATTGCTCCATTTTGTTTTCTCCCTCTCTCTCTCTTACGTATTAATGCGGTCTGTTCTGTTGTACATCTAACCTTTTGTAACTAAACCACTTCCACACTTCAGCCAGTCTTCACTTATGCCTGCCCGCTCTCTGATTTGTTCACCGTCCAACCTGTTTGTACAACCGATACTACAGAGATACATGTGATATTTACCAGTGCTTTACAACCACAAAAGATAAACATAATAGTTCCTATGTGAAGATGGAGTTTAAATAAACTGAGTCTCTCTGTTACTTTGTCTTTGCAGCCTCCCACCTCTCGCAGACTCTGTAAGTAGTCTTAGATGACTCAGACTTGCTTCACACCCAATTTACCACCTGTTGTTCCCTTTGTGTGAGTGTGTGTCTTGTGAATATGTGTGCACTTGTGTGTTTTCTATTTGTTTTTTGTGGAATCAGCATTTTCAGATGAGTGGTGGCGGTGGTAATGAGGGATGTAGTTACAGATTGTCTCCTGTTGCGAGAGAGCAAGAGATAAAATATAATAGGAGGTATAATAGGAAGTATTAGGTAAGGCGGACTTCCACATCTGCACTTGAAGGTTTTGACTTATTTAAGCTTGAGGAAAGAATGTATCCAGGTCAGTGTGACACAGATATCAGGTGTGAATCAGTCCAATAATAGTCTTTCTGGCTGCTGTACAAGCAGACAGCACTTTTCATTCTTTAACTCTTGAATACAAGTCTGTGGTGTCATTAGGCAAACACCAATGTGTGTTTTTGTATGTCCACATGTGTGAGTAAATGATTGTGTGTCTTCTGGTTTGTCCTGTTCCTGGAAAGCTGAGCGCAACTTTGGCAGTGGGGCCTCCCTGTCGGTTTCATTTTGCACAATAGGACGTTGTGCCTGCCTCTGTCAGGGAACTACCTGCCATTCACCTCCTCATTTAGACACACACTGTGCTGAGTGCCCAAGCTGAACCCGACACGGCCAGGCGAAACACGCCTCGGACGGATGCCTTTGATCCAGTCTGGCCTCGTTCACTCCTTCTGTAACCCTCTGTCTCGCTTCTCTCACTTACCCCACTGTCTGATACAAAGAGTTGTGTCTCTTATCGCACTCTTCACAGTATGCTGAAGTCATCTCCTGCACCGTCACAACTGACACAACTCTGTTATGCCCTGCCTCCCTGCCACACACACATTCACACACAAATAAATACAATAACGATTGTTCCTGTTTCCTGCCTATGCTGTCATTATTCAGCTGCTGAATGAGATACCATTTTCCATTGGTCAAAGACAACACACACACACACACATGTGCATACGTATGTTCATTTCCACACAATATAATTCCCACTAAGTCTCTCGTTCTCTTTCCTTTTCTGCCTTTGTCTTAGATTAAAAAAACCCAAACTGAAACACATATTTATGCACGCGCTCACACACAAACATCGGTGCCAGAACTCTCTGGCCTAATTCCCCTCTTATTGATGTGTGTCTGTCAGTGAAAGAGGCACAGCACAAAGAGCAGCGATGGGCCTGTGTGTGGCTCAGAGAGAACAAAGAGTGGTCTATTCCACACCAGCTCTCAGACTCTTCTGGAAACACTGCATGGGCTTGTTTAAGCCATGGCCATATTTTGAGTTACGCGACTGTATGTTCAACAATGAACAACAACATGGCTGCTTCAGTGTCAAAGAGCACGGGCCAGATTGACCTCCACTCGTCTTGGTCGTCCATTGTTTGTAACTCTTGCATGATTTGCATGAAAATATTATGAGTTTAAACTGATACATAATTTATCTCATGTTATGCCCGATTGCAGATCTGTCTCCTTTGTGACAAAGCTATTTGAGTTATCACCCCTCACCACTGTAACTCTGGCACTTAATCTCCTTTTTTAAATAATCACCCTTGATTGTGTTCTTTGTTCAGTAATGATAATGGACATCTTCATCAATGTAATCTTTCTGCCTGAATGAATCTGCAGCTTTTTTTTTTTTTTTTCCATCCAGAGAGCTAAAGTGAACAATTACAGGGCACCGTGATTCATTGTTAAACACTAGCAATTGACAGAGCTCGTTAAAATGAAGCAAAGGAATAAAGAAGTTGAAGAAACAAGATGATTATAAAGTATTTAGCATGACAACTCTTCATTTCATTAAGTTGGATCTATAATATTTATTCACACATGCCTGCCCCTGTGCAGGAAATGACAAATTGCCAGTGTGAGCTTTTTTTTTTTTTTCACCCAATCTGCCAGTGCCAAGCTCTGCTGAGCTTTCACCATCTCTCTAGTTTAGCTGGCCAAAGACAATGACAGCAGCGCTGGACGACTGGCAGCTCAGCTGAATGGAATGAGCTACAGAGCTAAGGACAAGGACATGTGTGTGTCTCTGTGTGTATGTGTGTGTATACGAGGGTATGAGTGAGGGTGACTCAGTTCCAGAGAGGTCGTTGTCCATGTGGTCGTCTGTAATTCACCTTTGACTGTATTATTGTCACATTTCTGAGAAACATGCTGACTCACTGAGGCTCCTGACCCTGGTTGCCACTGACACCTGTTAATCACTGATAATCACTGATCTGTTTCAGTGGTGGACAGGGCTTAAGAACACCACAGTACACCCACACGTTGGCATGTTTCCGAGGTTGTTCCAAGGAACAAGTGGAAAGAGATTTTCCTGATGGGATCACCAGAATACATGATTATAGTTGTGTTAAAATTGTGTGAAGCCTCCATTGGGGATAAAAAAAGGATAATGAACATGATATTTCTTTGTCTTTAACATAATTTGTCAAAACCAAATTAGATAAAAGCATGTTCAACTATGAAGACATTTGCAGTAGTATTTTCAGTTAGGGTAGTTTGCGACAGAACAGGACTGTCATCATTCATAGATCCGTCTGGTGTTTTTCTTTTGTGTCATTACCTCATCAAGGTAGAGCGACAAGCTTTCCTTAAATTAAACAAAGATGCAGGACCTCTCACACATACACAAGCGTACGCATGAAGTGAAGCCTTGTCCTCTAAAGACTCCTGAAAGAGGATTTAGTTTGAATATAAAACCGTAGGCAATCAAGAAAACATCCAATCCAGCACTGGGATCATCCTAGGGATGAAGCAGGGGATTTACAGACACAATGGGAGGGATGGGCACCGGGGTCGGGACAAGGCTTGAGGTTCAGCTTCAGCTTCAGGACAGGATTAACTTAGGGTTTACCCCACCACTCACTCGCTCCAAATCCACAGAAACACAGTGCTTCATCGTAATCAATTACACTTGACTGTGACTGCCAGAAAATGCCACTTGCTGTCTCAGTGTGAGCATGCACATGCATGAATATGTGTTTGCATGGCTGTTCACCTTCTATGGTAATGCAGGAGGTTCATAGAAAGTTCAAGAAAGAAAGGAAAAGGAGAAAAATGTATTTATAAATGTAGAAACAGATGCTTAGTCATGTAAAAATAAAGTTAATTACTTACATTTTGTTATTATTTTTAGGTGCTACAAGCAGATTATGTATTATTGTATATTATGATACCTTAATGTCATTGTTTCATCATAATAAACTGTATTTCTATCGAAAAATATTGAACTATATATAAGTATTGCCCAGCTGTAATCAGTACATGCTGTGTTATTATTAGTATGAAAGGCACTGTGCCTACCGGTTGACAGCACAATATTTTAAGAGCTCCAGGCAGCAGCCAGCTAGCAGGTGACTTAAGTGAACCTGCTCAACACCTGTTCTCTCTCTCTCTGTCTCTTTCTGTGGCAGGCAAGAGCCTTATTTAACTGATTGGCATCCCCCATTTTAACACACATCCTCTGAATTAAGCACGTTTATATCTGCTGATCTGAATCTGCCCGTTAAACAGAAAAGATAAGACAAGAACCAGATTCACGGTCAGCCCGAGGAAAAAGTAAAAGCTGCTGTGTGAATATGTTCATGTGCATGAATGCGCCTTTTCTTGGCATTAACAGTGTTGCCACTGTGAAAAGCGATACGCTACCTGCAAGTCGCTTCATGCTTATTCTCCTTCTGTCTCTGGACCTTGTGTAAAACAGCTGATTGTATTCATAGCAATCTGAATCAAGGCCGTCACAACTTCATTTGCATATATTACGTTCTTGCAGTTAAAAGAAGTGTGTGTGTATGTGAGCCTGTGTGCCTGTCTGTCCAAATTTGTGTTATTCTTCATGACCTTACAGTGCAGCTGAAGGAATATAGTTTGAGTATATAACCGTCTCTCCCCAGGGCTCTGAATGTTCCTGCCTTGCTTGTTTTGCTGCCCTCAATGGGAGCAACTATTGATGCTGCAGGGAGGCTCAGGCCAACTGCAGCTCTGTCTGTGATTCTGTCTCTGATGTGATCACCTTTTGACCAATAAGGTTCCTTCTTGGGAAAGTCAGCTTGTATATCATCAGGTGTCCCTTCTGTAGGGTTTGTTGCTGACTTAGATTCAGCCAGGCAGCGTGCAAGGCTGCACGAGGCATTTGTGCGTTGTGTTTTGTGTTTATGACACTGCTCTGTATGTTGTTTCTTGTGCGGAAACCTTTGTCTCTTGATACCGCCACAGGTTAAGGAAGAGATGCCCTTGGGAATACTAAATGAGCTCCTGAAGGAACACACACACACAGAGCGGGTGTCACACATTATAACACATGCTCTGTTCAATGCTCACAGTATGAAGTTTTGAATCTTCATATGATTCTTTGTTTTTCTTTCTTTGGTCTGCCTCCCTCTATCCACCTCCCCTCTCAGGTAATCCACAAGAGTGAGTCACACTCGGCTGACAGTTGGGCTGATGGTAGGTGGGTTTTTCTTCTTCTGATGTGAGTCATTATCTCTTTGCCTCTGTCACACCTCTGTTCTTTTCTGCACCCTTTCCTTTATTGCACCAGCCTTTGTGCCTTTCTGACTCTGTCCACCTCCAGGCTGTTGTTTATTTTCTTATGTGCATGTGCCTGATTACTTTTGAAATTCATTTATGCTTCATTGTGTGATCTTTGTGTCATACAAGCTAACCCAGATCCAGTTTATTTTTCTAGTACATGTATTTGTTCATGACACATTGGCCTTTTAAATGATTCAGAGGCTGGGCACAGCTGTCATTGAGGCAGCTCGAGACCATCTTCAACTGATGATGACAATATTTATCCTATTTTATATTTTAAATGACAATCATAATAAAGTTCCTAAAACTCTTGCACGAAGTTTCAAAGATGCGAATGATCACTGGTTAAAATGAAGATGAGTGATAAGTGAACATTCCAGCCTCTCATAACCAATCTCTTTCTGTGTGCTAGACCAGCATGACTACATGTTCCTGAATGAAAGATGCATGCCCCCTCTTTGGATTCATCCCTTCTGACTGCCACTGAGCCGATCCAACCCTCTATCAGACAGTCCCACCTCCACTTACTCTGTTCTCTACTGCTCTACTGTTTTCTAGTCTTCTCTCTGTCAGTCATTGTCCTGGTCTGAACCTTTTGCATGTAGAGAGAGAAGTGTTAGCCAACTGTTTGATAGGACAGTTTCTCCCTGCTATTCATGAGAGGTCAGCAGAGCCATATGCAGCAGAGGGATGATAGTGAAAGGAAGCCCGAGGGGGTGGGCCCCTTTTCAGGTCCTACGGCTAGAAGAGAGGCAGAGGGGTCACAAGGCCCAGGCTTGAAGAGGGCCTCATCGCAGTCAGAGCACCCTTCCTTCAGTAAGATGAGCCAGAGCGCCAGGGAGAGCATGGGGGTTCTTGGCCAGGGACTGAAACAGCTGTTCCAGCAGCAGCGTAGACGCCTCTCCCTCTCTCGCTCCATCATCCCCTCCTCGTCTTCCTCCTCGTCTTCTTCTCTAGTGTCAGCAGGTGGCACCTCACCCTTTGCCCCCGGAGACGCCTCGGGGCCCTCCTGTCCTGAATCTGACCACCTCTCTGCTCCTGTGGTTCCCTCTGCAGCTGGGCAGGGCTCAGTTGCTGTGGGAAAGATGAGGCGTGGGACCAGCCTCCAGAGCCGACGCAGTAAGGGACCCGGGTCGGGATCTGTGAGTGGAGACCGTGATCCTCTCCTCAGAGGTAGTCCCCAGGCCCCACACCGGCGCAACACCCACGATCCGCAGCAGCATACCAGCCGTCCACGCTCCTCTTCCACCACTGACACCACACCTAGCAGCCCCACCCCTGGATACGCTGGCGGTGAAGTGGTGCTATCATCAGGATACCAATCCACGGAGGAGACGGACAGGGTAAGTGACAGCAGCCGTGAATCACATTATCACTGCACAGTGATCGATGTGTCTCTTTCACCCTTTTACTGATGTCAGGCCTTGTTTGTCAGTGAACTGTCAATCAAAAGCTGAGGTTCACCATGCTGCTGTTGTAACATTCCCTGCTGTATTAGCTGTGAATGCAGAGAAAGGGTCTTTATTACTGTCTGCTGACTATTGATTAAGTGCAAAGATATTTTTATGAGTGAAAACATCTTTGTTAATCCAAGCCGAAGTCAGATATCTGCGGTGCAGCTTGCTGCAAACACACGCATACACACATAGATGCACACAAATAGATAACAGATATAAGTTCACAATTCTTTAATTCTATCATAATTTCCTCTTGTTCATACCACTAATAGATCCCTTCCTAACATGTCTTCAATGTATGTGATGTCAGACAAAATCCACATTCCTCACTCTGTGCAAAAATTCAATCAAATGTTTATTTAAAGTCATTATGAGGCTTCAGTAGTTACCGTAAGTCAAAACAAGTGAATATCCTGGGGGTGTTGAGCTCAGTTGGTAGAGCAGCCGCCCCATGTGTGAAGGCTCTGTCCTTGCTGCGGAAGCCCAGGGTTCAAATCCGACCTGTGGCTCTTTCCTGCATGTCATTCTCCATCTCTCTCTCTCCACACATTCCTGTCACTCTTCAGCTGTCTCTATCAGAAATAAAGCTTGAAAAGGCCAAAAAAAATCTTTAAAAAAACAAAACAAGTGAATATCCTTTTAAGGTCTTCCTTCTTTCTAGTATCAGATTCCCTCTTAATGTTATCATCCCTCCATTACAGACTAGTTTGAAAAATGGTCCAGAGAAACAAAAAGAGGGAATTTTGTACTAAAATGACTTGATTGACCAACTCAGACTGCTGAAGCAGCTCATAATAATTTCAGATAAACTCTATAGAACAAAGACTGTGGATTTTGTCATTATCATTAGAAGCACAGGGATCTTTTAATGACTAAATTATAAGGAGGAATGAAAACGAATGACTCTGAATAGTTTTGGTCTAGGCTTGTAGTAAATGCTGCATTATACATCAGTGTGCTTTCCAAGGCCTTCTGTTGGCAGTACTTATGTATACTATTTGATACACATTTGACATTTGGTTGCTATCTAACTGATGTGTGAGTAGCTCTGCCTTTTTGTGACACCACAGTGTGTTTAATCCAGATACTGAAAGTAGTGTAACGCGTTACCGGAATGGAAAATAAGTAACCCTAACCCTTTTTGTTTGTGTGTCAGTACTGTTTTGTTAAAACTCCACAACCCTTTACAATCAAATCTGTTATCCCAAATTTTTTACCACCTTAGATCTTCCAGACTTCAGTTTGTTCTGTCTGCCACCAGAGGTCGCTGTCAGATCACCTAACCTGCTGTGAGCAGCACTGGGCTTGGTTCAAGTGGAGGTTGTGTTTGCATTATGAGCGCATGTCAATAACCGACTGGACTGATCTTTGGATTACCAAAATAAATTGTGCCAAGGACTCTGTATCAGTGTGTCACAAACGAAGTAATGGCTGGATACCCATTTGTGAGCAGTCTGGAGTAAGAGTGGACCAGTGGGTGTTGATATCCATGTTAACTGACAGTTTTAATCTATGAGCTGAATTTAATACACCACTTCCTGCAAAATCCTTCAGTCCTGTGTGAATGACCTCACCTGGGATGACGAAGCCAGGCTGAAAGCCAGACATCTGTGCTCCATTAGTCCGGGTCTGCTGTGATAAACGACCATCAACCTTTGAGTGCTCTGTCGCTCGCCCTTGACAGACATGATAACCTATCTCGCCCATCTCCACCTAACATCACAGCTCTGTCTATGCGCGGCAACACAGCAATGTCATTCAGGTCATCTAAGCAGTAACCATCGTTACCCCGAAACTTGCAGCTAGCTTGCCTAGAGCTACGCCCTGCTTGGGTTGCCATAGTAACAGTGTGGCGGTCGACCTTGGAGGTGTGTGACATCCTGCTGTTAGCAGGTCGAGGGTTGCATAGCTTGTCTAAATCTGAGCGTGTATCAGTCTTTCTTTCTTTGAAATGACTCTTTATTTTATTTTTCTCAAAAAATTTCCCTCTCATGTTCCCCTTTCCTTTTCTTCCTCTTTTCTCTGTCTTTCCCTGCCTGTCTCTCTCCCTCTGTCCCTGGAGAGAGTTAGTATAGACAGTCAGCTGGTCCCTCCTCCTCCCCCATGTCCCCCTCCTCTTCCTCCTACCACCACCACCTCCTCTTCTTCTACCCCACCCTCCGGCTCACTGACAGGAAGCAGGAGGCAACCTTGCCTTGTCCTATATGAGTGAGAGCTGAGCAGTGGCTGTGCGTTGTGTGTGAATGTGTTATCAGTGCTGCATTTAGAAGAGGATGTGGAGTTGTGTGTGTAAATGTGTGACCACTCCTCGTTTGTGTCTGTGTGTGTGTGTGTGTGTGTGTGTTTGTGTTTGTGCATGCATACTGGAAGTTATTTGTGCATTGGCTGCCATGAGGTGTGAGCATCTTGTGTGAGTGACTGTGTCTGGGAGAGAAAGAGAGACAGAGCTCAAGGGATCACTGTGAATACGAGCAGAGGGTAACACAGCTGAGCCGTCTTTATCTCTGCTTGCTCTCCTGTTTTTTTTTTCATCTCCCCCTCCTCTCTCCTCTTTCTCTCTCTCCTCACTTGTGTTTGCATAGTAGACGAAAGCGGCGTGGACTAGAAATGTGTGTGCACATGGATGTTTGGAGAGGAGGGTAGCCTGTGTACCGTCAGTGTGTGTGTGTGATTGAGTGCGTGAGTGAGTGTGTGTGTGTGTGTGTGTGTGTGAATGTACACTGTACAGTGTGAGGTGGTGTGGAGGGATATCAGTGGAGAGGAGTAGAACAGGGGTTCCAGCTGTGAGTACATCAGTCAGTCAGGATGGTGCAGCGCTTCAGTCTTCGTAGACAGTACTCCAAGGTAAGCTTAAAACACACAGACTTGTTTAGTCATTAAAACCATGTCTGAGTCTTCCCATGTCCATGCTGCAGCTCCATCCATGGCTAAAGGCACAGTTGTCTTTTCTGCTGCTGGCAAAGTGTTGTGATAGTTTTTATAAATCTTTTTCAACCTCTTTGTCTATCTTCCTTCCTTTCTGTCTTCCAGCTAGTTTGTATTGTGCCTAGAGTTTGTGTGAAATTGTTAACACTGACTCTGTTGCCATAGTTATTATCCTAGCATATCAGACACTTAATAAATGGGGACAAAACATTGTTTTCCCAGTTGCTGCATGTGAACTTCTTTTAGTATACAGAGATTTTCGCCTGAGCTTCTGAGCTGCTTTTATGTAGTTTGATATGTACAGTAAGTGAGCAGTCCGCCTTTGCGCTTTATCTCAACTCTTGTTAAACAGTAACTCGTGCTCGAACAGAGGCTGATCAGAGCCGTGGCCAAGGGATGTAATTATTGGAAAAAATCTTGTTTGATTATTGCCGATTGGGGAGCATTTATGACTCATTTGCAATAGCAGACTAGTTTACAGTGCTCTACAGCAGTCCATGAGTTTGATATATCTATCCCCTGGTGATAGTGGTGCTAAACAGAGTAGAGGGGCTGTGTTAAAGCTCAGTATTAGGTCTTTTAAGAGCCTGCTGTTCTGAAGCTGGTGTTCAGCCTGTGGGATTCATTACAATTAGCTGCTGATTAATTGATTTACCAAATATACCCTCTCTATTCATATTTAATTCTGTTCCAGCAGATCTCTATATTCCTGGAAGCACTGACATATACACGCACAAACACATGAGCTGACAGAAGCACTGTCTCACTTTCAGACTGGAGGGCCTGATTGCAGACTGATTGAGACTGATCTAGTCTGATCTTTCTTTTCTACTTGGAGGAATGAAGAGGCAAAATAAGAGTTAAAAAACAGATAGAGTAAGTAAAGGGCTTCAAGGTGCAAAATGTTTAGTGTCATGGGGAAGACTTGTTTATGACAGGAGATTGTAAAGAAGCAGGGAGTAGTCACTAGTGGGATATGAGTTGAGATGAAACAGAAGCCAAGCCTTGAGGCACCACAAGATTTTTGTGTGTGAGAGACACTGAAACTGTGTTTGTTTTTGGAGCATAATGTCCTCTAGCGCCTGTCTGCAAATGTTCACTAACCTTGTCTCTCTTGGGTGGATGACCCCGTCTCTCTACCTCAGGCAAATCCACATGTCCACCTGTCTTCCAGCTCATCCTTCTTTTGTTTATCAGTGTTCTTTTGTCTATCTCTCCACATCAGAGATAACATCCTGTGTTCTCCTGCTGTAATCCCTAACCAGCTCAAAACAAAATGCCTTAATTTTTAAACAGTTCAGAAGAACAACATCCAGCCAAGCTGGAATCATGCAGCTCTGTGTGTAGACTAATACTGCACATACTCGCAGCAATATTTTTTTTACTTAACATTTATTCGTTTTAAGTTAGAGTACAGTATACAGTGCAAAACAATATTCACATCTTTGTACATATATTTTTTTCTTATCCTCAGCTCCCTTCATGTAATACTTAAATCAACTAATATATATAATAATAAAAAATGTGATTCCTGGGATTATATGGATTTTTGTATGGATCTTGTCCCAATAATCAGGCTGGTCCTGAGAATCAAATGAGTAAAAGTAAACATTTAAAAACTGGGTCAGTGTCAATTTATTCATTAGAATAACATTATATGAGATATAAGTTATTTAAAGGACCAATATGTAGGATTTAGGGGTATCTTGCCGTGTAGTTTCAGATTGCAACCCCCTCCACTTGCCTTTTCATTCCAAGCATCAAGGAGAAATGGATACAGTGGCCACAAAATGCACAATGTTGGTTTGTCCACTCTACTACAGTAGAAACAAGGTGCAACATTGTGGACAGAGGAGGACCTGCGGCATCTGTAAATAGTTACACCAATGAAAACATATATTCTGTAAATAGAGTTCAAATCTTACACGCAAACTGCCTTTGGATCAAACATAAAAGTGATAGATTTGAACTAATGAATGCAATAATTAATACATACATTTGTGCAGGTGTGAGTGTCTCTCGTCAACCAAGATGAGGTCAGTTGCTTTGTTGACTCATAAACACACTTCATTAAAATTGCAGAAGGAACTCACCAAAACTGTCTCCGTCACCAACAATAGGTTGATTGAAGTGAACCCTTAATCCAGCGAGTTAGATGTGGAAGTATTCTGTTTTTCCTCTCTTTTGGTTAAATTGGTGAGTCTGTTGCTAAGCATCATGTCTCACTTGTTCTTTGCACATAGCCACCCCCAACCCAAAGACAAATATGGACATGGAGATAGCAAATATTTTCATCCAATTGCCCAACTTTAGCATATTATAGAAAATGAGTGTAAAACGGTGTCCATAATGGCATGCTGCAAAATATTTCTTAAAAAATAACAAAAGAGGAATGGTATATTCTTTAAATGGAAAAGAAAGCATGTGTGTTTGTCGAAGAACATGTAGGATAGAATAAATAGATTCATTGTAGTAACAGCCAACGACACAAACTATATACAATTTATGAAGATTTTTTAGCTTTAATACAAAGATGTTTGTTTTAAGTCAGGATGTGGTATCTTAGCTTAGCATAAAGACTGGAAGCAGTTGGAACAACTAGATTTCCTCTAATAACACCCACAAATACCTTGAAAGCTCACAAATTAACTCTGTGTTGGTCTGAACAAGTTACAACAACTATTTGTGATCTTAGGAGTGTCACTTAAAGGATTTGCAACAAACAGAATTTCTGCATTTGTTGACAGTACAGACTTTGTTGTGATTGTTGTGACGGATTTGGTCGTCTTTGGTTATTCCACCAGTGCTGTCCTGTCAGAGAGCAGTTAAGGAGAAGTGTCACTTGGGAGGCGCCGAACATCACCTGGTTCCCTGGGGCTTGTTCCGTCCCTGCTAGTTTAACATCCTCATCACTGCGCTCTCATCGTCTCTCACCTCCCCAGGCTACCGGCTGTGTGTTGATGAAAATGGTTGTGCCCTTTGCAGCGGGACATCGTGACTCGTCCTGGAACTATTTTAGTGACACTAGAGTTGTTTGAAAAGCTGCAAAAGACAAACAGGGTATTGCTAGGTCACAGTCACTTATATACAACCAGGGCTGCAGATGCATATGATAACTATCAAGTCTTATCAAACCACTGCCACAGCAGATGGCCCTTTAGTCAGAGTAACCACAGTCACAGAAGCATGCAGTCAAACCTGTGTATAATCAAACAACTGAGTATCGATTGACTTTCAGAGAGAGAGAGAGAGAGAGAGAGAGAGAGAGACAGCCAGTCATGGGGATGATGAAGCATGTGCTTTTAGTCTACACTGGAGGTGATGTCATCTCACTGCCGAGTTTGCCAACTACCAGCCCGTGGCAAATTGTTTTTCAGGCAGTGTGTGTGTGGGTGTGTGTTGCCATTGTCAGTTCACCAACATG
This sequence comes from Larimichthys crocea, assembly GCF_000972845.2. Taxonomy (NCBI): domain Eukaryota; kingdom Metazoa; phylum Chordata; class Actinopteri; family Sciaenidae; genus Larimichthys; species Larimichthys crocea. The sequence goes on from NW_020861315.1 coordinate 147,051, forward strand.
ACTCTCTGTGGTTCACAGTTGTTGATACTGGCTCTCAAACTTTATTACAGTGTGTTACAGTCAGATGAGGAAGTATCATAAAGCCACTAATGGGTTTGGTCGATCTGTGACTGTTGTGGTTTGTACTGACTTTCAGAGGAGGACCAAAAAAAATGTGACTTTTCAGATGTGTTAATCTCTCTTCTCTGCACTGTAATCTCTTCTCCTCTGTTGTCTTTGCCTACTCATCTCCACATTAGCGAGCTAACCTCTCCTCCCTCCTTGCTTCAGTTACTCCTCCTTTATTTCATTCATCTTTTTTCATCTAAATGTCGACATACCTACTTCTCTCCTCCTGTCATTCGGTGCACACAGTGGTGTTGTGTTTGTGTGGTGTTCAGTGTGTATTCTATAGTGTGGGTGTGTGTGTTGCAGCGAGTCATTGATCAAAAGAACAAACACCAGTATTGACTGTGAATTAAATACAATGGATCTCCTGTTCTTGCCCTTTATCCTGTCCGGTTCTCTGCTCGCGCCATTACATTACTTGTTTCCAGTGGGTTGTGTGTACTTTATGTGTTTTTAACACATTTTAAAAACACATTTTAAAACAATTTGATGCTACACTGACAGGTAATCAGGTGAATGATGCCTCTTTCATTTCCACTCTGTGCTTCTGCATGTCTGTTCCTGCACCATGTAACTTCATGCTCTTGTGAGTAATATTTAACTGGCTGCTATGTCTTGTGTTGTTGCACTTTGTGGTTGGCTGTGTTAGCAAAGTTGTGAACTTGCTAGTTTTCGTTCATAAGTAATATAATCAATACAAGCAATACAAATACATGTGTGTGTGTAAGTGTCCATAATTACGAGACTGGTATTACACTCTAAAACTGGGAGTAAAATCACAAAAATATGTAATGTTTTTTTACGTAATGCGTTGGTACTTGATGGATCAAACACTGGATGGATCAAACACTGTTCTACCTAAAAAAAAATATCCCCCCTTCTGGTGGCGTAGAGCTCCTACACTTCAAAATGTTGCTTACAATATTGAATTGGCTACGCGTTATATGAGGCATCTCATTGTGAGACTTTGTGTAATGACTGTCTTTCTATTGAGCTGATCACATATCATGTGATCTAGGATCATTTTAAACTGACAACCAAAGTTTTCACTATGTTTCTCTCAGAGTTATTACAGTTATTACACATTTAAAGTTCAAGTTTTTCTTTCAGTTTGTCACCAGTCTGTATATATTTGTGTTTATGCTATTTTACATGGGTGCAGTTGTTGTCACTGTCGCCTCACAGCAAGAAGGTTCTGGCCCCGGTTGGGACCTCTCTGTGGCAGGGGCAAGGACCCTTTCTGTGTGGAGTTTGCATGTTATCCCTGTGTGTGTGTGTGGTTGTGTTCCCACTTCCTCCCACAGTACAAGGACATACAGGTTAATAGGATAATTGATGACTCCAAAGGTGTGAATAAATGGCGGTGTGCCAGCCCTGTGACAAACTGGTGACTTTTCGCCCAGTGTCAATTAGGATCGGGTGCAGCTCCCCATGACCCTGCAAAGCATGAGCAGTTATAGATAATGGATGGATGGACCGTTGTGCTGTTTGTGAGAGAGCACATGCAGCTTTGTCTACAATCTCTAATCAGTGACTTGGCTTTCCGCGCTGAACAAGGATCTCAACCTGCCACACCGCTTTTTATTCTTTTGTTCCACCCCATCAATTATCTTCTTTCTTCCTTTACCGTCTCACTCTCTGTTTTACTTCATGACATAGAAACTGTCTTTCTCTCTTCATCTCTCTCCCTCTTATCTGTGTCCAGTGCTCAGACAGTGCATCCAATTGCCCATCTCCATGGTAACATGGTGATGTTCAAAGTGGGCCTTAGCGGCTTTAGCCAGCTGAATCCTCACAGGTTCACTGTCTGATCTGGCAGCCAGCTCACCACTCACTATGCTGGTGAAATAAGAAGGGCGGGGGTGTCTTCTAAAATTAGTCTCCTGTGCAATTTGTCAATTCATTTGTTCTAGACCTTGTAATTAAGCTTTGTCTTTCGTCAAGGATTTCAAATGACAGAGGTACACAGAAGACGTGCTGGGATGGCATCCTATTGCTTAGCTCTCACTGCTGAAAAGACACCACCGTTTCCTTTTCCTCTTGTAGCGCACGTTTAAATAAAGTCTTCTGACTTGACGTGCAAACACAGCTGTGCATTGTGCAGCAGTGTAAGTAAAGAAAAGTTTGTGGTTGACAGTGAACAGACGTCAATAGGACTCCCGCTTTCACTTCAAAGAACAAAATAAATAGATGCAATGTAAATGTTTTGTTGTACCATGTAAAAGCTGGAAAATGGCCTTGGATCAGACGCTCCTCTTTTGTGTGCAGGTGTGCATGTGTGTGCTTGCTTCTTTGTGTGTGCTTGAACTCTCCGCCCAACTGTTTGTGCTGCCTTTGAAGCGTAGCCCCAGCCTGTTTTTAATTAGGTTGTTGAATATGCATATGTGATAATACATATAGGCCAACGCCCTAATCCAGTGCTGGTTGCTATTAACATCACAACAGTAGAAACACGTAAGTTCATTCCACACACACACACACACACACACACACACACACACACACACACACACCACAGCGCCACAACTGTTGTATTAGCAATTTTGTAAAGAACAAGGAGAAGGGCTCAGAAGAGAGATAGGGAGGAGGAATGTTTGAAAGACAAATGTAGGTGTGTGTCTGTGTGTGTTGATCAATAGAGAGAGAGCGCTGTGAGTTTAAAGCCATTCTTCCCTCTCAGTCAGTTTTATAGGTTTCTAATCTGGGTCTGAATGAGGAAGGTGTTTTCTGCGGCTCTGCCTGTTTCTCTGCTGCTAATAATACACAGATGTGTGAAACAGTGCTGGTCAAGTTCACTTTTCAAGTGCATTTAAATATATTAATTTAGCTTGAGAAGACTAATATTCCACCCCTTATGAAGAACTTCCACATATTTTCCTTATTACAGTTGAATGACATGTTTCATGCAGTCATGTTTATCAAAGGACAATACCAGTTGATTGACTCTTCCAGGAAATTTCATGATGATTTAAATTTGTTCAAATAATAACATATTGCAACTGGTTATTACAACACTCATTGGGGGCTGTAACCTTGTAGACTAAATGAATATTTTTAAGTTTGCTCTCCATGTCTGTGCAAGAGGTCATGTGCATTTATGTGCACATGTCAGCAGTGAGTCACTATGGGTCATTCTTTGTGTATTTATTTTTGGTCTGCAGCTGGTCCTTCCTCTTTGGGTCGGTGTGTGTGTCTATGTATATGTGTGTGTTTGTGTGAAAGAGGACATTAGTGTGGGCATGCACGTGTATCTATGCTGTTTTCTCAGCCGTTCCAAGATTGCCACATACTCGGTTCAGTCAGTCACTGAGGATGTTATGTTCAACCTTAACCCACATGTTAGACACTGTCCTCTGGCCGGGTTAATTTTCAGAGCTTTGGCGGAGGAAACTGTCAGTATAAGGTCTGAAAATGACTTCTTTGTCGTCAAAATACATTAATGGGCACTCACTCTCTTTACTCAGGGTGGTGGCGGTTGTTTTCAAAGGGAAATTGCTCATTCTTAAAGAGTGGGGGAGTGGAGAAAACAGGCAGACAGACTGAGACGGAGAGAGGGCATGCTCTGCATCCCTGCCACTCCCTGCACAGTCTATATCATTTGTGCGACTCTTGATGAATTATGGATGAGACTATAGATCGCTGAGCTCAGCTCTGCTCCACTGACCCACTTAGAACACACATTTCAAATCTGATCACAACCTCTTGGGAAATATCGTCATATTTTTCTCTCACTAATAACCAGAACCATTTCTCTCATTCTCATGTGTGTCAGCCAGCAAGAATCCTAGGAATCTTTTATTTTTTTTCTCACCCTATGTATCCCACCAGTAAGGCCCACTTTCCCACTGGAAAATTACCTCCAGACCATGGAAACATTGGAAACATGTTTCTGTTCAGGCAAATAATGCAGTCAGTTAAAGATGTTACATTTGAAATGACATAGCACCACAAAGAGTTATTTTCTGCATGCTGACACACTTCTTTTACGATAAAAGACATTATCTAACATTAACTTCCACTTTTTCTAATCTCTTCTCATGATCTGTCTTGAAGCGTTATACAACCACAAAAGTTACAGTGTTTCGCCTCCCTCACTCTGTTCATCTCTTTGACATATCCTCCCTTCCTCCCTGATCTTGGTATCAGCCCACGAGGCACCTGTGTCTTGATGTGACATCAGGTCTGAATTATGTTACATAAAGGGCTGCACGTCTGTCAGAAGGAGGAGTGATAATGAAAGAATGCAGCAAAAAAAAGAAGGGTTATTGACAGGAAACCTGTCAGGAAATGGTTGCAGTCAAAGACGGACCAGTAACAGAGTCAATTGTCCATAAGGCAGATGACACAGTGTAGCATATTTTGTGCTCTAGCTCCCTCTTGTGGATTGAGACTGTAGTTGGTTGCAATATTCAAGTTAACTGTGATATTCATTTATTCACAGTCTCTTATGTTTTTCTGTTTTAATGGTATAATAATTCACTGTCATCCCTGGAATAGCAGTTCACCTAGTCTTGTTCAGGTTCACATGGGCTGGCTGTCTGTTTACCATCTCTGTTCAGCACAAAGTAGAGCAGAGTTTAATCTGGATTTAATTATGATCTTGACTAGGGTCATTCTCTAGATTAACACCTAAGAATGGACCTGTGTATTTCCTAAGACATGAAATTGGAATGAGACTGAGAGATCCTTTCAGTAAACAAAAACAAATAAGCAAAGCTCAGTTTTGGAAGGAAGCCTCAGTTACATTGTTAGATAATCTGAATGAGCAATGAGAAAATGCCCTTTAAGATTTTCATCAGATAAAAGCTGATGAACGCTATCAGTCAAATGACATTTCTCAATATCTGTCCACCTGTTATGAATAAAACTCCCCAAACTCTACTCAGCCTCAGACCATCCAATAGGTCTGTTTCAAAGTGGGCAGTGAGGTCAACATGGGGGCACAATGTGTGGTATGGGGTGGAGAAGGATAAGAAAACTAAGAGGGGCCAGACCAAATAATCTTTCAGGGGCCAAAAATCTGGGACTGTTTGTTTTAGATTCTTTATCTTCCTGCTTATGAATAGACTGGCAGTATGGTTTGGGCCGCGGTACTCTGGGTATTGTACAGCATCCAGTGCTGACCGAGTCTGCATTTTGGGCCAGTGCCCTTTCTGTTTCCATGTTGTAGATCCAGGATGGGTTGAGTATAAACATAAACAACTACCAAAGGACAGACATTCTCCCCACGTACTCAAACTGCTTTGCTGTACAAACACACTTTCTCCCACACTGTGTCCTACACATATCACACCATCACCTGCACATTCATGTTCATACGAATATTGGAAAAAAGTCAAAACACTGAAGGTTATAGCCAGACCTCTTTCTCTAATTCTGGATTTTTGAGCCTGATATAATCAGTTTTTACTAGCCCATCGATTTATTAGTCTAGCCTCGCTGGAGGTAAATTGGCATGTCATATACATATATGTGTTTTCCAGTGACTTCTTCCTACACTTTCAAAATTCACATATAGTACTGCACCTTAGCAAACCCTTATACTGTAAACATGCTGTATTTTCACAAACACTGACCTGTAACCAGCTGCAAGATTTCAGCAGTGTACACAGAAGTAATTCAAATGTCATTCCTTAATGTTGATACATTAGTCATACTTACTAATGGCACAGAAGGCTTATTTCTCTGACGTAAAACTGATGTTATTGACCGTTATCTGTGTCCAGACAGGAGATAGGACGGAGAACATTCAATTGTTTGATTGTTGTTATTATCGTGTTTGTTTTCCTTCCTGCCTGGCTCCTGTAGGTGCCAGTATTGAAGTTGGCTACTAAGATGTTTCACGCTCTCTGACCCTGCCAGTCATAATGGCCCCTGTGTATAAAGTGCCCAGTAGTTTATGTAACTGCTAATAAGGGGCATTGATTATACTGGAGCTTAGACTAAGGACAGCCAGGGTTGGACAGGGGGCTTCTTTTTATGGGGAAGGTATTGTTCAACAGGTCCTGAGCCCCGAGTCATGGTTGTCTCCTCTCTCAGGCTTGAATTACCCCCAGTCTGTGCAGACAAAGCCCTTGCTCTTCTGCCTTTACGTAACCTCTCACACCCCCAAACCATGTCACAGCACAATTTACGATCACATATAGGAGACTGTGGTATTGGCACAAACTAATTCAAGTTTCATGTTTGACTCTCTCGCACTCTGTTTGTCATGCTTACTCAATTCACCCTTTCTCCAATCCCAGTCCAGTTACATCAGAGCGACTCTCTTCCCTTTCTCTTCTGGAGTCTTCCAGAACTTTTTGGCAGTGTAGCACCCGCCTGGCCTTAGTTCAGCAGCAGGCTCTGTCCTCCGAATGACAATGAGCATTATGCATTATGAGAATTTTGTTGCCTCTGTACGCTGGCTGAGGAAACTTCCCCGCACAAGTCGTTCTCTGTGCCTTCACGTGTGAGCTCATCAGTCAGAGCATTGTCCATTCAAAATGTACACTGCCTCTGTTTTCAAACCAGAGAAGTGTGTGTATAGCTAGCAATGAAAAAAGAAACATTAAGTTGAAATCAACAATAAATAGCTCACATGAGCATCCTAAACAAATGCAAAGTGTTCTCTTAGCTATGTGATTATTGCATCTTACTTTTAGCTGCCTGTCTCCTTAGAATACTCAATTTTCAACTGTAATACCAGAATTTATCTTTTTTGCATGCAGCTCAGCCCACATAGATTAGCTCTGTCAGTCTCAATCTTGATCGACATTGTGAAGCTGTACAACTTCCTCAACAGCATCATTGTCATGTATTCTGTTATTATTACATTGTAGAACATCGTGCACTGTAATGTAACATAATTTAATAACAACAACAAGGACTTAGGACTGCAGTTCGTTAAGAGAGTGGGTGTCTTAATCAATTTATCATAAAGGTCTTTGTCATGTGCATAAGCCTATATATACTTTTTACAAAAATATTTTTGTTTTTGCTCCCATTTCTTGTGAGTTGAAGTAAAAGATATAATGCTTCCTCAGTGAGCATAAAAGGTTCGTTTCTCTCAAATGCTGTTCATAAATTTGTTCAAATCTGTGTTAGTGAGCACTTTGCCTTTGTCACGATAACCCATCCATCAGGACACTTGTGGCATATCAAAATGCTGATTAAACAACATGAATTATTGCACAGGTGTACTATGGACTGGTCTCTGTAGGCTACTCTATGAAAATGCCAGTCATTATCTGGTATGACCACCGTTTGCCTCCTGCAGCGTGACACATGTCCTTCACACAGAGTTGATGATTGTGGCACTCGTAATGATGACCCATTCCTCTTTAATGACTACTACAGGAGTTACAGGATATCATCTGTCTGAAAAATAAGAGCAAAAACAATAGTCTTGCATTTATATTTTTGTTATGTACTTTATTATTTTGACTGTTTTTATGTGGTTGTATTTAAGATGTGCTAAACAGTCATTAGCTTTCAATTTAATGTATCTCCATACCGTGTTTTTTCAACATTATACCTTATAACTGGTGCTTAGACAGTTGTTTTTGCATCGTGTATATCATTTTATGTTACCATTTATTGCAGTATTAACTATAGATCTAAAGAGATCATGTGATACTGTAGTGGCCTAAAGTCTTAGTGTGGGTGTCTTATACTTTATAACTAGATAAGCCTGCTTGCTCTTGATTGGCCACATACATCACCAGTTTACCAGGCTGTGTCCTTAACACATGCATAAAATGCATGTGTGTGAGAGAGAAAGAGATGTTGTAATGTGACACATTCATCAAATTGGGGTCATTGTTTCGTCTGCAAGCAACATCTGTGTCATGCTCATTTAATCAGAGGAACGGGGTCTTTTTTTTTTGACTGAACTCATTTGCAAGTATTCTTGATATTCTCACTCGCACAGTTTACTTAATTGCTAGCATAATACAAGTCTGATTTACATGTTTTTTGTGACACAACTCTGATCCCAGATGTGCCTCTGTAGAAAATATCAACATTCAACTCCATTGTTTTGTGGAGAATAGAACAGAAAACATGACATTTAATGAACGGAGCTCTAGGCGGTCCATAACAAGAAGCATTATGTCTCCAAATCGTACCCTACAAATTGAACCACTCTGTCTGAAAATGTATTTTCTAATTTAGTTATAATACACTGCAAAGATAAATCATTTCCCCTTTTACCATCTTAGTTAAGACATAGTTAAATAACATGTTAGAGGGATCACATCTGTTCTTTCTGTCAACTAATGTGACACTAATAAGGTAAAACAGCCCTTGACGCCAACATCTCTATTTTCTATGCAGCTTATCAGCATCAGTCACTTGTCAGGGCATGAGTATACCCCCCTCTGTGGCTGTGCTATTTTAGGTATGTCATTGAGGCATTCTACCAGAGCATGTGTAAAGATGTCCTGAGTCACCCTGAAAGCTTGAGTATTCCTGGACTGACAGGAGCTGCAGGGGGCCACAAAGCCTCCATAGGAGCCTGGAATGAATGCAATGCATTCATATTTAACAGGCATGTGTTAGTCAGACCGTTCAGTGTGGGATGACCAAGTGACTAACGAGTGACAGTTAAGTCATGTATGTGTGTAAAATACCATATGATGATTTCCAAGTTCCTGTATGACGTACGTTTGCTGTATGTGTATATGCAGCTGTTTTTTCTAACTCACAGAGTACAAAATGTTTACTAAGTGGAGATTTACCCATCATTAAATTCAAACTAGTTCTTACATAGAGATTAGTTGTCACTAAATATTCACCCTTAACTGTTGGGTGCTAAATTAATTAGGTTAACAACAAACACAATATACAATACTTCCTCCATATTACAAAATATTCTGATAATAATGTGATTTAGCTAAATAACCAAATAACATTTGTTAGGTTCGCTTAACATTAATCAAATACGTCTATTTTCACGAATACCACTAACTTAAAGGACTAGTGTGTAGAGTGCGTGTAGGAGTGCGTGTAGGAGTGCGTCTAGCAGTGTTGGTGCTAATTGCAACCCTGTCAACTCATCCTCTCCTTCCTTTCGTGAAGAAAAAACTATGGTGGCTGCAAAAAATGCTCAAGGCTCTACCTAGAGCCAGCATTTGGTTTGTCCACTCTGGGCTGGAAACAGTCGCTCAACAGGATAGAAGAGGACCTGTGCGATTGTAGATATAAAAGGTTCAGTCAATGGTAATAAAAACATGATTCCTATTTTCAGGTGATCATAGACTAATAGAAACACAGTTATGCGTATTATATTCCACTTGTGCCAGATTCTGTAAATAAAACCTGCTAAATCTTACACACCTTTTAAATACACACGTCTTATCTATATTTTTCAAGCATTGACTGTTAAGTTTAATGTGTTGTTTGCCCCCTTAACACTTTTGATTCTGTGTGAATGTTTAATTGAGTTATAGAGACTGATAAATATATAGAAACAATTATGAATGAAAAGCAGGGGAATAGGCTACAGATTTAGTGACGTGCAGCTTTGGAATAATTGACTTTTCCTTTGCAGTGTTACCGAGTTCAGACTTTAAATGTTTGATGTTTCTGTGTGTCTCTTTGATTCAATACTGGGGTCAACTTACATGTCACACACTTCCACTTCTGTCTCAGCAAGTTGGGTTTGTTATTATATAAGCAGCCTTTTCCCTAAATCCTACTCTCTCTCTCTCCTGCTCCCCTAACTCCTCCAGCTCTCTCATTAAAGCCTGTATTCATGCTCTCCTCTCCCCCCTCCCTCCTGTCAGCTTCTGCACAGAAGTCTTTAGTGGCCCTTGTCCTGCCTTACCCCCTACGCTCCCTGCTTTGCTTTTTCTCCCTAATAGGTTTGTACATTTTTGGAAGTGATGGCTCACAAACCCTAAGAGTTTATTGCCGACAGCAATGCGCTGAAACTCATAAAATGGCACTTGAATATGAATTTGCATGTGTTTTTAAAAGGAGCGAAGAAGGTCAATACCAGACCGTTTGATAGTGACTTCAAGTTGAAATTGAAAAAAAAACAAGTTTAAGTCAAGACTCTCATTTCCACTTGACATTTTACTCACTATAAACAAATCTACAGTGCTATTTGATAGAGACACATTTCCTACATTTAATGGTGCCTATGATTTTTTTCTTACTGATTGACCCTTTTCTGTTCACACGCAGCTTTCTTCAGTGGTTAAGCAACCGATGACGCGGTCATAGGCTATAGTCATGTGTGTGCACATATGCACAGTTTTGAATAGCAGCTTTGTAATCATCATATGACTGTGTAATCTGTGTAATCTGGATTTTTTTTTCTTGGGTGCAAGTTTTTGCTCCATCATAAAGTAAAACTGTCCACTTCTTCACGTGTTTATTTCATGTTATACAACCCATGTGCAGAAACATGCCACTTCATGCATGGTTCAGGCAGTTCAGTGTGTGTTGTTGGTCAGCAGAAACACTTTGTTAGTGCTCGCAGGCAGCGGAACGTGATTCATTACAGCGTGATCACTCAGAAAACTGATTGGTTGCGACAATCAAACTGTGTGATAATTAAAAGGCGGGAGTGCAAGATTCTTCTGCCTTTCTTTCTGTCTGAGCTAGCCACTGTTTTGGAGCTGAGCTGGCCTAGAAAGTCCAACAGAAGAAAAGCCCCCCCCCCCCCCCCCTCCTCCTCTTTCCTTCACAAAGCTTTCTCACAACCCCTCTCTCCTTTGCTCCCTCTCGCTTCGTCTCCCTCTCAGTGACAGCTCCTGGTGGGCTCTTTTTTTCCTGTCTGCTCCCTCACTCCCCTTCACATCCGTCCTCTGGGTCTCTGCCTCTGTTTTTTTTCCCTCTGAGGATTTCATCCCCGACGGATTCTTTGAACACTTAACTTCACAGTAAACTCTTCCTTCTTTTAACCCTGCCTCCATCCAGCCCTGCGAATCTACATCCAATTAACCGCCTCGGCTCTGTCACCCCAAACCTGCATCAGACGGAAAACTTTGCTCCAGAGGAGTCCTTGTTCTCCCACTGATGCATGCTGTCGTGCTCGGCGAATCGCATGCATGTGTGCATAGGCTCTCTGTTGGTTGCTGTGTACTGCTGAGCGTGTGTTAGCACTGAAGCCTGGCCGTGGGCTGTGAGGAGCGGCTGCTCTGTGAACCAGCAGCACAACACTCCCTAGACTCTGCAACTATCAATAGTCATAGTTCATTGATGGAGAGACAGATCACTCTATGGATTCTGGATATTGAGTCAAGCCTACAGTAATTCTTAAGCGTCTTCACTTCCTTGTTGGCAAGTGGGGTCTTTGTCCAGTGGACTTTGTGTCAAGTGGACTTTGTTTTTTATCCTGAGTGATGAGTGCTCTCCAGGGTCCACGATCTTCCCCTCTCCCCTGGCTGCGGTCATCTCCTGTGGGACACACAAACTGATAGACAGACCAAACAAAATTCCAATTCAAGCCGTGCACATGTGGCTCTTCCACCATGGAGGTCATCCTCAACCTGGTAACTGCTGACACCTCTCCACTCCCTTCTCCCACCACCGTGAGTCTCCACCTGTGTATAGTGTGTTCATGGTCATCACTTTATCATTTATGTTTATGAGCTTCTTTTTATTGACTTACTCAATAATACACACCCATGTCATGCATCTAGTAGGTGTTTACATAGATGTGAGGTTCACTTTATAAACTAAATATGATACGCTAATAAAACTATAAAAGGAGTTTCGGAGACTTAAACTCCATAAAATATGGTCAGAGACCAATCTCCTGGTGTAAAAAGGATTTGTCTGGAAATCACCAGGATTCAAAGTCTTTGTTGTGTGTTAGTGGGATCCCAGAAAAGCCTCTGTTTTGGTTCATTTGTTCCTCTTGTCAGACCTGCAATCTCAACTGCTGATGTGTTTCTTTCTTTTGGACGTGACCACAAAGGGTTTTTCTCACACCCTCTGAATTCCTCAGGAAATGCTCTGGCAGTCATTGGTTGTGTGGTGTGTGTGTGTGCGTGTGTGTGTATATGATTATTTGTGCAACTTTGTGTTGTGCGCTAATTCATGAGTGCATGTGTTGAGTAAACAGTCTCTTGTCAAGCATCACATGGAGTTATGTAATTTTCCATATCTGCTGAATGGGGTTCATTGTTGTCACAGTGGATCCCCTCGGAGGAAACAAAAAGCAGATTTCCATTAAAAACATCTCTTTTGTGTCAATTTCAGCACTGCTAAATTTGGCATGAGTGAGTGGGAATTGAAACCATGGGGACATGAAAAGGAAAAAAAAAGAGATTTCAGGTTAGATTTAAGGCGCAGATTTGTCAAATGCACTAAACTATAAATTACTAATTGCAGCTGCATTGCATTCTTATTTTGTCTCTGCAAAGGCAGACACAAACTACAACTTTATCTGTCTGATAAGACATTGTCACAGTTTCCGATCCCCAAGCTGCAGGGCTAAAGATCAAACCAACTAATCAGGAGTGTGAAGTTCAGTCTGTCAGAGATGATGAGGTCAGAGAGATACAGGTGATATAAATGGAGAGAACACAGCTGTAAAATTCAAAGTAGCTGTTTAACACCTGAGAAGCTTGTTTCTTATATCCACCATGGATCCACGGCCCTGTCGCTCATGGATATTGGACCCTGTAGATAAGTATGCTCAGAGGGCCAGCTAACTCCCTGCAACTGCTAAAACACTGGCTGTGACACAGCACTACAACATTTCCATACTTCAGAGAACGGTGTAATAGGAGAGGTGTAGAGCAGAAGATACTTCCTAGAAAGAAACCTGAAGTCACAGTGTCACGGTTGTATCACTTTTACATCTTGGCACATGAAGCTGCTGCCTCACAAGAAACAAACAAGCAACCGTTCAGCAGGAATGCGAGGCTTAACAACCAACAAGGTACTGTACTTTTGCACTGACACATATAAATGGCAAAATACTTGACCTTGACAATGGAGAACATGACAGCTTTTATATGTAACAGAAAATAGAAAGAAGGTTGGATAACTCAGACCAAAATATTTCTATTCAAAACAATCACAGCACAGCTTAATGATGTGGTTTAGGATTACCATGTTTATGCTAAATACTGTTTAAGACCATTATATAAGCTATAAGTCTCAAACATAAAAAATATGAGGATGATTTTGTGATGATGTGGTGTAAAAACCTGTACATCTTTATAAACAACGAGCAGCAGTCAAAGGGACGAAATGGGGTTTTAGTTCTACTCACCCTGACCTGTTCAGGGTATAGATATCAGTCTTGTGTAACAAGAAGCTTAGGATGGTGTTTGTTTCCACTATTTTGACATCAAAACATCTCAACATTAACTAACCTGAACTTACCTGAGTCATCTGACTAAAGAGAAAACACTTTTAACAGGACATAGAGGAGGAGAAAACTGGGGATGGCATTTCTGAAACTAAAAAAAAAAAAAAAAAAAAAAAAAATAGGAAAGGGTCTTATGATCAGTCCATTTTCTTTTCTGTGGCCTACATTGAGCAGACAGGAATTTGGGGCATATGTGTGTCCTGTGTAGCTTAGACAGATTGAGATGGTGCAGTACAATATGTTCTTGTTATGTGTATCTAATTATGTGTGATGCATATCTAACAACATTAGGCTGGTAATACTCTCTAAATGCCTGTTTGTGTGCAACGTATGGCCATAGGTCTGAGTGATTTGGTTTGGCTGGGCTTTTCCCAGGCCTTCTGGTGGATCTAAGTGAAGTCATGGTTGCCCTTTCACGGCTCTAACCAGCTTTACGTAGATCAGAAGCTTGTTGCACAACCAGGTCCACCAGCAGCAGTCGGACCCGGTTTGGGACATGGGTGGAGTGAATATGGGCTCCTTCATGAGTACAGTCCCTATTGTCTTTCTTACTGATAAAGTCTAATCAGAGTGGGATCAGACAGCTCCCCCAATTACAACACACACACACTTAGCTTCCCTCATTAGGCTACACAAGCTCCAGTGATGCAGTGCCTATCATTCTGCTTCAGTAGCTCAGCACATCAACATGTTTGGCTCTGTTAACCCTGGGAAATTAGCCCAATTCTTCAGCTCACCATCTTTAATTACATGCATGATTAGTCACAGAAAGACTCGACTATTTGGGGATGACACTGATCATACAGACAATTCGTTCATTAACTGGAACTTCTGCGTCTGCATCAGAAAGCTGGGGGATGAAGCATTGCCTTGCAATGTGTGGTAGCATAAGAGTCTGTATGAAAATGAGATCATAACTGTGCAATGAGAGTCATAGAGAATATATCAGCTGTCCATAAAGCTGTAAAAAAAAGTGACGCCTTATAAACCACTGGACTGACATCTGTGTGGAGGTCCTTCACTTACGTAACTGAAGAACTCCGCTGACAGTGAATTTATTGATCATTGAAAGGGTGTTGATTTGGTGCCAGTGTGTGCAGGTCACTAGGCCCTTTTTAACACAACTTCTATCTCTTCTGAATTGCAGGGTACTCCAGTTCAGCTGACTTGCTCTTTGCCCTCTTTATCTGTATCCCATATGTTATTATTCGGATAATCCGGTCATTGTAACACAAGAAGCAAACTGGGAAATGTTCACATTTACTCTTTACACATGCACTGCTCCTATGGATGAAACAAGCACTTCATCCATGGTTGCCGTCATGAAGCTATTAATACTGTTTTGTTTATAGCCGAGAACTTGCCAGGCACTGCTCTGAAACGTCACCTCTTAGTTCTCCACTGTGCCAGCCCAGCAGGCAGTTATAGCTCTCTGATTCATTTGATCTCCTTGGCTGCCCGTCAGGAGGCTTTGTAAGACTTACAGTATATAACATTTGTTACAGTATGTAAACTGACTCATGGATGTGGGCTTTCTTGCATTTAACACTGTTAAAGCTATTTTAAAACCAAATCACCTAAAAATGTTAAATGACTTGCCAAATCTGGCACGTTTCCCAATACTTACACTAAGGAATGTGCCCTGGGCTATGAGTAATGTGTGTGTCTGTGGTAAAGGGATGTTGGACTGGTTTTTCTTGCCCTGTAGTACTCCTCTCTCTTGGCTGACAAAGAAAGGGAGACGGGGAGGTTTTTTTTTTTTTTTTTAACATAGTCTCAGACAGACTCTCAGTCTGCTCTGTAACCTCTCGTTCAACTTGATTACAGGATTTCACTTTAGATGTTAACTGTGAGATTGTAAAAACAAACAAACGTGTTACACGTGTTACCCTTTCTCGTCTTTGTGAAGCAGGTCTGAGCATGTAGACTCTTTGGTTTTGTGTATTTTTGTTGCTCATGTATCAATGTAGTTAATTTGTTAATTTGTTGTTAAAACTGACATAGATAGGATTTATTATTAGTTGCACTTCCTGCACCACAACCCAGTACATAACAACAATCTAACCTGAATATAGGTTGACAGTTTGTTGTGTAGCTCTTGTTTATATCTGTCTAGCTTAATATCTTTGTTTGTATGTCATCTTGTAAATTTATCCACCGCATCTGTGGTAGAAGAAGCATTCAGATCCTTCACTTAAGTAAAATTAGCAATACTGCAATATAAAAATATCTTAATGCATTTAAAAGCCATGCATTTATGATGTCACTCAAGTAAAAGTACACCGCAAGTATCAAAGATAAAAAAAAAAGTATTATTTACATATTTATGTGTAAATAATTATTTACACATAAAAATATGTGGTATGAATAGATCTTTTTTCACAGCAGCTATTTTGACATGAACTAGCAGGGAAAACACAGGTGTTACCAGTGATACTAATTAAGGTTCTGTTCCATTCAGGTCAAACCAAGTCAGGGTGCTGCTGTGGTGCAGGGTGGTGTGGTTGGATCAGTGGAAAGTCTCTGCTGCAATAAATGGAACAGAACCTTAATTAGTATCACTGGAAACACCTGCTTTGACCCTACTATTTCATGTCCAAAGGTCTACTGGAGATACTAAAGTACCTCAAGCATTTGAGTAAATTAGTACTGTTTGTCAGTGTATCTACAGCTGCAGGTACCTAGTCTTTGTGTGTCAATGTAATCTGCCGATTCTAGTTTAAACAGTGACATATATGGCTGCTGTAGTCTGATAATATTGTTTACTGAATGTTGTACCATTGAGGATGCAGAAGACAGGGTTAGATGGAGGCAACTGATTCGCTGTGGCGACCCCTGAAGGGAAAAGCCGAAAGGAGAAGAAGAGGACTGAATGTTGTACCATTCTTGTTTGTCAGTAAAGCGAAAAAAGTCCCTGACTGACTTGTGGAGCTATTTCTGCGTCTCGGTGAGGATGATTGACGGCTGCGTGCCGGCTCACACGGTGA
Organism: Larimichthys crocea; assembly: GCF_000972845.2. Taxonomy (NCBI): domain Eukaryota; kingdom Metazoa; phylum Chordata; class Actinopteri; family Sciaenidae; genus Larimichthys; species Larimichthys crocea. The sequence goes on from NW_020861315.1 coordinate 163,461, forward strand.
TGTCATCTCTCAGCTGTGACTGGGAGGGGAGGGGAGGGGAGGGGCGGGGCTTCACGCACTGCCCAGAGTTTCAGGTGAGCTTCAACTTTCACAACAAGACCGGCGAGTTGAAGCAGCGGGAGTGTCCGGCGAAACTTAAAGCGGGGGATTTTATACTTTTTTCCCACTTTAGCACAAAGTGTCCGATCAGATGAAAAGACACAGCTTGACTTTAATTTGGGGACAATGCACTGGGAACAATTTCTCCGTTTGACGAATGGAAAGGTGAGCCGCTTTTTTTGCGCACAGGTCGCTTTTGTGACACAATAAGATTTTGCAAAGGGTTAGTTTTAGTTGAACTCCTTTGCGTTTAAGAAATAAAGTTATGGACTTTGAGTTTCTCCCGGATGCGTTGTGGTTTGAGTTGTTGACTGTGGTGGCTGTCATCAGTTAGTCATGCTGTTGCGCATACAGGTGAACCTCCGGTGCTCTTCGTTTTTACCTGTTAAGGAGTGCTAATGATGACATGAGCAGTGGATGTGAGGAATAACTGTCACCGGTGCTCCTCCTCTGCTTCTTTCGGTGGCTTCTGACCCCCCCATGGTGTCCCGTCGGGTTCATCTGCTTATTGTGTGCATGCACAGAGACGAGAAGTCTATTTTGATCAGCGTGAAGCACTATCAGCTCTCGCAATATCACAGTGTTCCCTGAGGTGTTGAGGAAATGAATCACATCGTCTGCCTGTGATTTTGAAGTTGCACGGTTCGTCATCTTCTCAGGTAGAGTTTATCCAGTTTTAGGAAAATACAGGAAAAACCCAATTTAGATTTTTACACAGATGCCTTTGAGGCATATTGACAAAATCAGGGCAGTATCTGAAAAAACGAACACAGACAGACATTCTTAATCTGCGAAACTGTTGTAAACAAAAATGTGATATCCTGTCAGTCTCCATGAACAAACACAAATAGAGATTTGGCTGATACTCTATTCATTCTCTTCTTGCTTGTTCAACCAAAGAAAAAGAGACTGCAGATATCTCTGCATTCACAACGATATATATACATTCAGAAAGTTATTTTTTTTCTTTCTTTCTTACTTTCTTTTCTTTGTAAAGTCCTGAATGCATAAATAATATCTTTCATCTTCCTCTTAAGAGAAACTGACCGTGAGTGGCCTTCTCAAATGACTCAATTTGCACTCTTTCCAACCGGCTGGCTGCAGAAATGAAGAAGCGTCTGTTTTTTATTGTGTCAGCAAAATGACTAAAAAAGCCTTAATACGCAACTCACACTTTTTGTTTCCTGTTTTTTCCCCTCTTTAATCCTCCTCTGACCCTTCACCTACCTCAATCTCTCGCTCTTTTTTTTTTCTCTCTCTCTCTATCTTCTTTTCAGATCGACCGGCTGGAGGTGAGTGGGCTTGGCCAAACACCCCTCGCTGTTTCATGTGGGGCGGACAGTTCATTCCCTGGAGGTGAAGATAGCACCCCAGACCCTCAGCGCACTAAACAAGCTATTGCCCAGCTACAGCAGAAAATCCTTAAGCTCACAGAGCAGATTAAGATCGAGCAGACAGCCAGGGATGACAATGTTGCTGAGTACCTCAAACTGGCCAACAATGCTGACAAACAGCAAAGCACACGCATCAAACAGGTAAATGAGGATTTTTGGACTTTACGAAGTGTTAAAAAGTATCCAGGGGAATAGTTTTCTTATATTTTTAACAGTGTGGTGAATTTATGTGACTAACACTAAAACTGTTTGTTCAGTTTGTTTGTCCCTACAGGTAGGGAGGGAACTTATTGAAGTGGAGTTAATTGTTTCAGTGTAATGTCACTAATGAAAACCTGTTCTCTGGCTGTCAGGTTTTTGAGAAAAAGAACCAGAAGTCGGCACAGACCATCCAGCAGCTGCAAAGGAAACTGGAACACTACCACCGGAAGCTGCGAGAAGTGGAGCATAACGGTATCCCACGCCAGCCCAAGGATGTTCTGCGGGACATGCAGCAGGGCCTGAAGGATGTCGGAGCCAAAGTCACAGGCTTCAGTGAAGGCGTGGTGGACAGCGTAAAGGGAGGCCTCTCCAGCTTCTCCCATGCCACTCACTCGGCTGCCGGCGCGGTCGTCTCCAAACCTCGGGAGATTGCCTCGCTGATTCGCAACAAATTTGGCAGCGCAGACAACATCCCCTCGCTCAAAGACTCTCTAGACGACCCCTCAGTGGAAGAAGGTGTGACGGGGGCTGGCGGACGCTCACTAGGCAATGCTGGGCATCACCTCCAGCCTAGTCCCAAGTACGGCAGTGAGGATGACTGCTCAAGTGCTACGTCAGGCTCAGCGGGGGCCAACAGCACCACAGGGGCCCCTGGAGGTCCACCCAGTTCTAAGGGCAATACACTGGAGAGGAGCCAGAGCTCCAGCCTGGACATGCTGCTGCAGGAGGTGCAGGAGCTGAGGGAAGGCCAAGCGAGGCTGGAGGAGAGCCTTGATGGTTTTAAGAACCACTATCAGAGAGAATACACCGTTGTAATGCAAGCACTGCAGGAGGAACGTTTCAGGTACATATAAGAATGTGTTTGTAATACATTTCTGAAGCATGTCCAGTTTAGCACAGGAAATCCCCTGAAAGTCCAGCAGGGTGTAATCAGGGAAACCACCTGAACAGATCGCTGTGCTGCTGTATCATCACAGGCAACACCTCTACAGAGGTGTTTTATCAAAGCTAGCACACAGTAGATAAAAACAAAACTTTGACCTGATCTCCTCTTCATAAATGTGTAATGCTTGACCAAAGGTGTATCTTTGCCATTGTCACATGTATTTTGGTTTTTGAGTGCCAGTCTTATTATTCTCCCGCAGAAGTACTATTACAATAGCTAACATCCTAACGATAGATTTGTTGTCTTGAGACAGCAGTAAATTAAACTGACCTCTCCACAAAAGTGACAGACACACCTGCTCAGTTCACAAGTGTCCTCTTAGTGCAGAGATCTTCAACGTTATTTCAGCCTTTGTCTCCGCTCTGCATATCTCATCTCAGGCTTGGAGGTCTCTGTATAGCTTTTGTTTTGGTTGGCCTTAAAAAAAAACACACATTCGCATTCCTCCAGCCTTTTCTGACAAGAGGGCACAAAGATTAAGAGGACAGGACAAGGGCAGGGAGGGGAGATATAGAGAGCTACTTACGTAGTAAAAGAAACATGGGCATTTTTCTCCCTAAAATGTTCATCTGAGTCCAGAGTGGTCTATGTTTGTCCTCGAGGACCAAAATAATACTGAACAGAACAGAATGACCACTTTTCAGCCAGCCTGCTGGGAATAATAATTCATAAACCAATCGTGATGCTAAAAAGCTCCTTGTGGACCGAAATTCATCCTTCAGATTTCTTCACCAAGAAACGGCAAAAATATAATCTGGCAGCAAATGATTGTTTTCATTGTTGATGAGCTGAAATGATTAACCAATTGGATAGTTTGATAATTTATTATTTATGTAAGTACTTTTTTAGAAAACATGCTGGTTCCAGCCTCTAAAGTGTGACTCCTGCTGGTTTCCTTAGTCATCTATAAAGTAAATTGGACATATTTGGGTTTTAAAGACACTTTGGGCTCTGGGAACACATAATTTTCTCTTTAAATCATATGCTGTCACCCCACATGACACACTATATATGAAATATTCAGTACAGTTTACTTAAAAAGGAAACCAACTCAGGCAAACATACACAGGGTCTGTCTTGTATCTATTCTTACCCTATGTTGTTTTTCATCCAGTTGTATGTGCCTGTCAAAATAAGCAGTATAGATCCCTCTCCTCCTGCATGGTACATCCCATTGGCCTGTCTCATACTGCTGACTCTCTCTGATTGGCCATTTGGATCAGCAGATGAGTAAGCATGTCGTAATCTTGTCAGGGCGAGTCATCAGTTCAGTCAGGTGCCATGGGGTTAGACGCCTTCAGGATCTGTTTTTACTAATTCCTGCATGTGTTTCTTTGTCTAAGTTAATTATGTCCCAGACTCTCACGTGTGTGTGTGTTTGTGTTTTCTGTGTTTGTGCGTTCAGGTGTGAGCGTCTAGAGGAGCAGCTGAATGACCTGACCGAGCTTCACCAGAATGAGATCCTAAACCTCAAACAGGAGTTGGCCAGCATGGAGGAGAAGATCGCCTACCAGTCGTATGAGCGAGCCAGAGACATACAGGTCTGTCCGTCAGGCTGACGTCCACAAGCACCATGTCAGAAATAGATAATTAAACCCACTGTTTAAAAATCAGCTCAGTCGGAATTACATTTTCTCACTCTCTCATTGTACTCAAAATTGGCTGTCTCAGAGATGGCAGTCTGCTGCACAAATGAATTGTCAGAAAGGGATGATAAGAACATTTAGAGGTTAAAGCAAAATGTTCAATTAAATGTCTAGTTCTGGTCCTCATTTCTGACCAGTGGAGTCATTGAAGACCATCACAACATATCTGATAAACATACACAAGTAACTAGATTACATTTTGTATTGTCTTCTGACATTTTACTAAAGCAATAAACCACTTAACCCAGAATTTAATGGTGACTTTTGACTGGCATAAATTACATGAAAAAGATGAATGTTTGTCTTGGTGAATAAAGAGAATTATATAAATAAGTCATTAATCTTTGAAACATTTCAGCATTTTGTTAAAACTCAAATCAATTTGTCTTTTTGTTTTTGCCCATTTGCAGTAGTTATTATTTCAAAATGCCCTCTCCTGTCAGACGTCTGCTTTCACAGTGATGCTTTTATTGTCATCGTGTCACTTAATGACATTACTAATTCTTGGCCTGTCAGCCAGCCTCCTGCTCCCGATCTCTGGGCACACTCAGCAGCTGCTACTGAATTTAGCCAAGCAGCTCCTGTTACATATAGCAACAACAATGACAAGGTAGTGATAAAATAAATTAGTTTGAACTAGTTGTGTCTGAAGTTGCTGGTATTTCAAGTCTTCATATCATTCTCTCATAGTGTCTTCTTTATTTAATTTGGCCATTTGGAGTTCCACACTAACAGGTCGTGCAAGGTAAAGTGCTAAAGAGAGCTCACGTACTGATGTATTTAGTAGTAAGCAAATGTGGACTGCTCAGGCTAAATGTCATGGTGTCAGACTTAAGTGAAGTGAAAGCGAGGTGGCCACGCACGCTCCCACAGTCATCTCAGTAAGGCATTACCTCATTTTTATTGACACTGTAAACAGGAAGATGAGATCAGTCCAAGCCACCATCTGCTTTTCTGTTTTGATCAAAACATAGACATTTCCTTGTAAATGACTCGCATTACTGCTGTATTTTCCTCTTGTCTGTGAGGGCTTAGGTTTGTCTGTTGTCGTGTGTGTGTGTGTGTGTGTGTGTGTCTGCGACAAGTGTATTTACAGCTACATTTGCCCCTTGACTGCATTTCTTTTCCCCAGCAGCAGGGGGCGGTGATGTTATATGAAATATACACTCAGTGGCCACTTTGTTAGAGACTCAACAAACTATCAGCCACAAGTTCTGCCGTTACAAAGATAGTAAGGTCTTGATTTGATTGACAGACGTATTAATTTAACTATAAGTAACTATAACTTTTATCTTTTGCGTGCTCTCTGCAGGAGGCGTTGGAGGCCTGTCAGACCAGGATCTCTAAGATGGAGCTGCAGCAGCAGCAACAGCAGGTAGTCCAGTTGGAGGGGCTGGAAAATGCCACAGCCCGGACCCTCCTGGGAAAACTTATCAATGTGCTGCTGGCCCTTATGGCTGTCCTTCTGGTCTTTGTCTCAACTGTGGCCAACTGTGTGGTCCCCCTGATGAAGACGCGCTCGCGCTCACTCTCGACCCTCCTCCTCATCCTCCTGCTGGCCTTCTTGTGGAGAAACTGGGACGCTCTCTCGGGGTACACACACCGTGCTCTACAGCCACCAGGATGACCAGACTTAGGCCAGCAATTTGTTGCTTTGTTAACACCATGCCATGCGACTATAGCTGCAGTCATGCAGAAAGTTTGAAGAACGTGATTCCCGTTAGGACGGGCTGCGCGGCCGGACGCTGAAAATTCGGCTGCGCACATTCGGACACGGCCAATGGAATCATGAAAAAGAGGAAGAAACTGAGTAAAGTTGAGGACACTCTTGATTGTCATTTAGGAAGGATGAGACTGTTTACATTTTTGAAAATGAACTGATGTGTTGCTACCCCTCACAGATTGCAACATCGTACTGTTTTTATCTTTTAGAGTTTAATCAATTATAATGTATTATTTCTAATAATATTATTTTTATTCTCAACGTTATTTTATTCAGTACCATGTAGCATTACGCTCCCCTTGCTCTACATGAAGGGGAGTTTTAGTCAGGAAACTGGGTTGACGATTCTCCCGAAAGGCCCAGTCTAATTGTAGAGACGTGCAAATGTGATACTGTGGTTGATTGCCTTTAGGAAGAGAACTCTTACCTAGCTGTGATTGGTAGATTTGAACCATGGCTGAAAACTTTCCTGGGAGTTTTTTTGTTGTTGTTGTTGTTGCTGTGATGAAATATGTTCAGACTGAACATTTTGAAGGACTGACCATGACCTTTTGAGTGTCATGATGACTAGAGACTTTTTGTGCTTCCTTACCATTTCTAATCGAAAAGCTCACACGCTTTTACTCATTTCCTTTTTTAAGTAAAAAACAAGACAAACTGTGTTTAACAGAGCAGATTATGAATGAAACCTAAAGACAGAACGGCCCGTCTACACCATAGAAACGGCACATAAAGACACAGAGAACATCTGGTTATTGTTAAACATCTTTCGTTGCCATATGTGCGACATGTAAACAATGCTGCATGTTTTCATTAAGACGAATTACATAGGAATCAAGTTTGCTTTTAAAAGCAATGACAGAAGGCCAATGTCCAAGTAAAATCAATTTGCCAGGATAATTACCTCCCCCCCGCCATATTCGATGTGATCAGGTTAGGAAAGAGAGACCACTGGTGCTTATCCAGCTCCATCTCAGTTGGATCAGGAATGCTGCTGCTTCATATCTACAGTGCAAGTCGTCTCCACTGCCATGCCAGTCAAATGCACACTGCCTGTATGTGATTGATCAGACTTTCACCCGTGTATTCTCTCTGTAGCCGTCCTTCTTTTTCTACACTATTCTACACTATGGTGTAATCACTTAGTGCCAAACCTTAGTCAACCTGGGGATGCCTGAGCGCCCAAAAGGGTCCAAGCTGAGAAGAAAGAAAGGAGAGGTTGCTCATCAGGTCTTGCTTCTATTCATCATGAATGTTTTTCCTGGATGTCACAGATTTTGGGAGACATAACATTTGCAATCTGAACGTGAACTTGACTCCAGATTTTCAGTCCTTGCCTCCTTGAGTACAGTTCCTTGGCTCTGTGTCCATTGTTTCTTAAACCTGTCTCATCTAGTCAAGGACGCAACACGATGACCCAGCACATTACATAGTTCATCCTGTATTTCAAGCTGAGTCGCTGATTTCCTAACAGATAGTGAGATCATTTGAACTGTACAGCTGCACTTTAGCACATGGGTATATAACACATAGGTCAGGCTGATGCTTGAAAGACCTTTGACAGAGACTTCAAAGGTTGTCACTCTTACGAAAGTAGTCCTCAGTGGGATAAGAAGAGTTGACTCAGGTCACGATCACTGTCATCCTTGTCTACAGATCAAACCCACAGAGAGGAATGTAGTCCATTTCCTGTCAAAAAAGTAGATGAACTTTATTCTTCTCAAGTCGAGCATGCAATTAAAATGGCATAAAGTAGATTTATTGATCTATTTCAATTGTGCCAGACAAGACAAGTAAGCTGATCTTTGACCGTAGCTTGAACCTTGCAGTAACAGCTATGGTGTAGGGTTGTGTGCTAAACCACTCCAGTGCCTTTTGATGTCCTTTTCTAAGTGTGGAATAAATAAAGTGCATTCCTGACTTACTCATGAGCCATCAATGTTTCTTAAAAGTGATTTATTTGCATTAATATCTTGCGTTGGTTTTTTTTTTTTAATATTCCAGCATGATGGGCCGAGTTCACACACATTTTGCGGTCTGAATCACCTCTTGCAGGTTTTTCATATAACCACTAGAGGGGGATCTTCTGCCTTGCATGTCCTTAGATGTTCCTCTTTCCTCCCATGGCCTGTGTTTAGTTTGTATGAATGGTCTGCTGTAAGGGAGGTTGGGGGGTCTTAACACAAGGAGGTGTCATTCCTTATCAGGAAGGAAACAGGTTGAGTGGAAGGCCCTTTTAACCGCAATCTTTACTGCCAAAGAGCGAGCCAACTGGGACAATATTTTCATTATAAACACAGGAGAGACCACGTCTCCATCACTTTATTCTACCATTCTCTCTCTCTCAATCACTCACACAGACTCTTACACACACACACACACACACACACACACACACACACAGCTTAATTCCGTTGCATGTCGTGTTTGATTGAGCAGCACCAAACCGCAGCACTCAGTCACACCTCACCGGTGATATCTGATGGTGACAGCTCTGACCCAGCTCTGAGCCTTATCCCTGCAGGACCTCGTGCACACACCCCGCCCCGCCTCACGCACGCGCACGGTGTATGTGTGTGTGGGTGTGTGTGTGTGTGAGAGAGAGAGAGAGAGTCTCAGTTATTGTGTTGAGCATTTGGGGGTCATTATGTTGCATTTTATCAGAGCGCTTTCCTCCTTTTCTACACTGCCAGATTTGATGCGCATGGCTGTGCGCCAAGGTAAACACGGGGCGCACTTATCTGCCCTACTGAAAGCTCCAAGTGGTGACGGAGGGAGACTCGAGGGGAGAGAGTGAGTTTGTCCCTGGAGGAGTCCAAGAGTAAATAGGCACCAAGCGATTGCGCACGATTTAGCATCAACTTTAATTATTGCATGTATTCAGAGATAACACTTCTCGGGCTCGACTGCAAACTGATTTATGCAGTGTCTGACACGTTCGTGTTCGTTTCCCAACTAGAGATCATTCATTTCTATTCAGAGTTGTGAGCATATGCACGCATGCAGAGACGAAAATGCTAACCATATTCGTGCATTTTGAGTGGGGGCGCATGTGTTGCTGCTTGAATATTTATGAGGTAAAAACGCACAAGAAAGCTATGCTGGATAGATGTGGATGTCAAAAACCGGAAAGGTGTGCCCATCTGGTAGCACTTTCACGGTGCTTACCGTGCCGTATGTGCCCAAAAAACGGAACCCTCCGGATCTGCAGAACTAATCTGAGAGCCGAGAGCTGAGGGACTTAGGAAGCACAGGAGGTGGGACGGTGACCCGTCATTAACCCCGAGATGAGCGGAACAGCGCAGGGGCCGAGAGTCATCAAATGGCCCTTCATGAAAGGAACAGTTGATGGTCATTACAACTTCACATGACAGAGTGAGCTCACGTTACAGCTTAAATAAATTCACAATTCAAATTAAGTTCATATCAGACGCAGTTAATACTGTGTTTGATCTTGTAGCTGGATCAGAACAAATTTCACAAGTTTCAAATGTAGCTGGACAAAATGAATGAGTGAAAATGAATGAATGAATTGTACTCGGGACAGATTCACTGATTCAGTGAGTAGCATCTATGATCAATCACAGCAGAGTGACAGCGCGCTCTGATGGGAGGTGGTGTCATTGAGACGGTGCGCTCTTCAGGGTTAATGAGGTGACGCCCCTGTAGTCCATATTTAACTTCAATCTGTACTTATTGTATTTGTACTATTTATATATACTATTAATGATTTATTTATGCATAAATCTTGAATAAAACGTGACTCCAAACAAGTTTGAGTTCATTTCAGTGGCATAACATTGTCCAGAAATTGCGCATCAACTTATCTTAAACTATTTGTCTGCAATAGGCTATTGTTTAAAGATCATAAACATCTCAGAGAGGTATTGTGGCTCAGCATGCCTCAGGAGAGAGGCTGCTGAGCTGCACAGTGGGCAGAGAGGGACAGAGGAGGCAGCCTGAAAAGGAAGCACGACTCGCTTATCGCGTCACTCTGGGTTTAGGCGTTGAGCAGGAAACAGCCTTTCCTCTCGGATTGTCGCAGTAGGAACAAACACACAATTTTGTCTTTGCTCAATGCACCCCTCGGCACAGAACACGCGGAAGCCGGTCAGAAGGAAAAATGCCTCCTTCTTTAGCGATAGCTGTTCTGCTCCTCGGCGTCCTGGCTTTGGAGACGCACCGGAGTGCCAGCGCGCTGCACATCGAACAGGCATTCGCGTCTCCAAATCAGACCAATAACTTCGTGGTGGACCCGGTGTCCAGAAAGGTCTACCTGGCCACAGTCAACACAGTCTACCAGCTGAACGGGACCTTGAGTGTCGAGGTGGAGAAGAGGACCGGGCCGGTGGAGGACAACCTGTTGTGCCATGCGCCACAGCTGCCCCAAGCTCCGTGCGAGCATCCCAAATCCCTCACTGACAACTACAACAAGCTCCTGAAGCTGGACCGGGAGCAAGGGGTCGTGGTGGTGTGTGGGTCTGTTTATCAAGGCTTCTGTGAGCTCCGAAAAATGGAGAATATTTCAGAGATAGCGGTGGAGTTCCCACCTCAAGGTGAGAAGACTGTTTTCCCCAGTATGCTCAACATCGCTGCCAATCACCCAAACGCGTCCACTGTCGGACTCATCTTCAGGAGCCACGGGGGAAACACCCGGCTTCTTGTCGGGGCGACTTACACAGGGGCGGGTACCCAGTTTTTCCCCAAGAACCACAGCAAGGAGGACCTGCGCTTTGAAAACACCCCGGAGATCGCCATCCGCTCCTTGAACATCAAGGATTTATCTCGACTTTTCACCTATGACATTAACCCCTCAGAGGATAATGTGTTCAAGATTAAACAAGAGGTTAAAACCAAAAACAAGCTGAACTTCGTCCACGCGTTCATCCAGAAGACGTATTCATACATCGCCTTTAATAATGACGCGAAGATGGGCCACAAGGAGAGTCAGCCCAACAGCATCCTCGCCAGGATCTGTCTGGATACCGAGAACCCCAAAAAACCCTCCGGGCCAGAGAGCAAGAAGCTTACTGAGTCCTACATCCAGATGCCTCTACAGTGCGGATTTAACGGGAACATTTACAACAGACTGTTGTCCGTTTACCCCGCGGAGATCCACGGAGACGACGGGAGGAGCTCAGAGCCGTACCTGTTTGGAGTCTTTTCTAAGGGGGACAGAAAGTCCGCTCTGTGCGCTTTCAAGTTTGAAGACATTGAGGAGGAGATCAGACAAGGCCGGAGGAGCTGCTCCAACTCACCCAGCAGCGATGTGCAAGTGCTGGACAGCGTTATCCAGGGCTCCGGGGCAGCATGCGTTCAGAAGGGAACTCTGGTGGTAAGATCTCTATTTTTGGCCAACATAATTCTATTGATATCTCTATAATATTGTACCTATTATATTTGAAATTAGTTTTATTTGACTGTGTGTGGACATGTTATGCAATAATGTGCATTTAATACGTGCCACTGGAAAAAAGGGAAGTAATCCAGAAATGTATTTAAAATCCGGAAATGTATGTAGTTCCCCTGGTAGTTTTAGGGAGTTTTCAGGAGCTTGAGGGGGAAGACTAAGTGAGAACATTCAACAAGGAAACAGCAGACATATGAGTGATTATGAACATCATCACCTTATATTGGAACAAAATAAATTATCTAATTATTTTATGATTTAATTTATGTTTTTATATCTCCAAATTGACATATCTCCATTACACCAACCCAGGAGATGATGACATTTTGAGCTTAGGTTTCACTATTACCCTTCTTTGTCATCTCTACCACTTCAACTACATCTTCTTTTATCTCTAAATTATAATAAATTATAATAATATAATATTTGTGCAATAAATCTACATCTGATTCTGATTTGAGAAAGTTATAATGGCCCTTACAGATGTCACAATCCCATAGAATAAGACACTCATGAGTGCTTTATCTCTTCTGACAGTTTCCCATTTTTGCTTACAAGTTAGTTATCTTCTTAAGTCCTGAGGCTCATGACTCATTGAGAGGTCATGATAGTTGGAAAGATGTTCTAGAGCCACGCTGGGGGTTATGGGAAGGGTGAGATCCATCTCACATCCAGTAACTCCCTATCTTCTCAAGTATGAATAGAAAGGGTCAATAGTTTTTCAGTAAAACCTCAGACATGTCTTTTTTATTGACTGTGTGCTGCTAACTTTAACTCAGCCTCAGATTTACTACAGTGTTAGGGAATAAATAGTGGCTTTGTCATAAACACATGGTCAGATACTATGCTTTTAAGTCCTGTAAGAAACTAAATATTTGCCCTTAAGGAAACTTTAGCATTGCGTACTGTATTTGCTTCCCCTCTGTGTTGATGGTGCGTGATAATAAAAGCAAAGAAAACTTTGTTCAGTTTCATAGGAATGCAGTGAAATTTCAGCTTTTCTTTGTGGTGGCTCTGAGTGACAGAGCTAAGGTCAAAGGAGACAGTCCCGCGACCGCTGTGCTGTCAGGTCAGAAAGTTGCCCTCATCGCTGGCACTGTCATGTTGTCTGTGCCCCGAGGCCACTCCTCCTGTGACCAGTTTTCTGATCTCAATTGGCTTACAGTCATCCTGACAAAGATTCAAAGTAGTTTCAGAGTAGTCCCTTTTTTTCTCCTGCTGTAATACAACCTCACAGTGTAAAGTTTTACATTTGTGTTGTCATGGCTGCTGAAATCTGATCTTTTTTGTAGTCTGAAGGCCAGCACTGAGGGAAAGCCAGACACAATTTATGATAAGAGAGACGAGGCTGCGAGTCCGCGAGTAGAAGGGCCCGTGGGAAACGACTCTACAAATATCCACTGTGCTTAATTCTTTTTTTTTCTTTTTTTTTTTTTGCCTCTGCCTGCTCTAAAATATTCAGAGAATTCCCAATAGATCCTGGTGTTCATCCAAGCATGGCACTAATGTTTTATCATTGCCCGCTGAGGATTTGACAAAAGCAGAGTCTTATGAGTGTTGAAGACCCTTGTAAGCCCCTTTCAAGTATTCACTGAGATGTCTAAAAAGTGATTTAGTAGAATGAGCTGCACCACTGTGATAGCTACTATCAAGTTTTGTTGTCCACTTCACTTACATCTCACTGCCCTCTTTTTATTTTGCTCTGTCTTGTCGTGTCTTCTAATCTCTGTGCTTCCAAATGAGAGCCGATGAACATTGAGTTATCTCATTTTGTGTGTACTCTAGTTGCAACGGGAGCAGCTGGATTGCGGTGCGGCCCACCTACAGCATCCTCTGGCCCTTCGGAGACCCCTGAGGGCCATTCCTCTGGTTGAATACCTGGGTCTCACTTCAGTCTCTGTGGACTATGTACACAACCACACTGTGGTTTTTCTGGGAACTACTAATGGACGACTGCGTAAGGTGAGACACATGTGACCACCAGCACACAGATGCTCACACAAAGCTTTCTAAACTAACATAACCTCAGGTCAAAACACAATTGCAGCAGATACTGAATGGATTTAAATGTTTTAATGTGACCGAACCCTCAAGCTTGGAAAAACTATAACAGTAACAGTTACGCAGTGCTGCTGTGATGTGGCTGCTGAGTCTGACAATAAACCAAACTTAGGTGTGTGAAACACTCAAATGAGCATGAATTCCTGCTTTCATCTTGTAGGTTCTCAGCACTGTCACCTCCTCGACCCCCACGCTCCATTCATTCAGGAATGACCCATCATGGCCCATTAAGTAGTCCTAATCATGTGCTCTAACGTTCCTCAGACCTGGTCATTGTCTGAGAGATCACCAGAAAGCCATTTAACGAGATCGGCTGACGACGCATGACTCAGTCCTGCCGTGTGTTGCTCCACGACCTTTGCTTCAAAACATCTGCAGAGGGTCCGGCTTGTGTAAACCTTTTTCCCGTCCAATTAACAGCATTCCTTAATTCTGTCTCAGCCGCATTCCCAGTCACCCCTGACTGAGCTCAATAAGCAGCAGCCTTGCCTTCAAGCGCCACAAGCTGCTCCTCAGCTGTCTGCAGAAACAACACAAACCAACTCTGAAAGCTTTCTGACCCGATTGTTTTGCATTAGGCTGGTACCTTTTACAACATTAAAATCATTCTGCTCGAGGGGTGTTTCGTTTTGGGCCCACTAAAAGAGCTCCTTGTTTTTTCCTTCCCAAGATGAAGGCACTGTTTTGGCCCCAGCTGAGCTGGCTGTAATTGGTTTTTGGATGGTTTATACCGGATGCACAACATTGGTTGAGATGGTGTAAGCAACTGTGTATATGAGTGTGTTTGTGTATGTCTGTTTGCTTGATTGCAGGTTTGACTTTGTTTTTAAGGTGTTTGACTTTGTCTGTTGGCCAGTGCAAGTGGTTTTTAGTGATTTCATGTGTTTACTCAGATGAATGCATACCCTGTGATTATGTGCTATATGTGGGTTCTCTCTCAACGTTGTTATATAGGGAGCATAGTATTTCAGTGACCTTGGGCAACAACAAGCTCTGCTTTTTAGCTTTATGTGTCTTTTATTGTTTGTGGATGTATCTGTGTGTGTGTGTGTGTGGCAGTGTGTGGCAACGTGTGTGTGTGCCCTGAGGATAGAGCTGTTACAGAGGTTAATGGTGCTGTTAGTGTGCGTAATGTGATTCTGACTGTGAGTTTGGCTCAGACTAAACACAGGGGAACGGTGGTTGAGATTAAGTTAGGCCTCTTTTACTGTCTTTGAGAGAGCCCTCAGTCAAGTAATTTGTAATTACATGCATTTTTTAATGAAGTCTCTCCCTCCCCATTATAGCTGACTTCCATTTTCTGCCTCTCGCAGTGTCCACCTTTATCTCACTCACTCTCGTCCAATTTTGCTCCCTCATTCAGTCCACCCCTTCACTTCTCAGTTCATCGCTTCATTGTCTGCTCTCTCTCCCGTACTCCATCTCAAATATAAAAGGCCCTTTGATTCATTTTGCAAACAAACAGACTTTATCTCTTTCCCTCTCTTGTTCTTTCTCTCCTGTCCCACCTCCACACGTCTTTATTCTCTCTCCTTTAGACCCAGGTACACTCACACACACACACACACGCACACACACGCACACACACAGAAACTGAGTGCACAGCAGCTGAGCACTCCTTAGTTTGAATAGGGTCTTTCATCTACAGGCAGATAGACAGAGAATGGAGTCAGAGCGACCTGCCAGTACAGCAGGTGTTTTGTTGCTTGACCTGGTGGCACACTGTGCTGCAGCTCTCCTCACTTCTCCTCCTCTCTGCTCCTATTCTCCTCCCCATCCAGGTGTGTGGGCTGCTGTTTACTCGCTTCGCACTGTGTCACTCTGCGAATGTGTTTGTAGTCGCCGGGGTGTGGGGTGAAGACATAGCACAGCTGCTTACCATCTCCAAGGCAGAAGAGTGTTAAAGTGTGTGTGTGTGCGTATAGATGGGTGGGTGGTGTTACAGAAACGACAGTGATATTTGGAGGATGAGATAATGCCTCTCATCACAGGTTAAGCCAATGGTTTACTAAGCTTCTGTCTGCTCTGGTTTAACATTAACCAGCACGTCTCAGTGGGTGGTGATGGTTTTATGTGTGTGTGTGTTTGTGTGATTGAGTGTTTGTGTATTCACCGGATGAAGAAGTGACAGCCCATGCTTGTCACCAGATGCCCAGTTCCCCAGTTCCTCAGGATGACAGGATGTCTCCATTTGAAGGGAGGTCCGACAAATCGCAAAAATAAGAGCTTTCACTCTCTGCATGACAGGAAGTCTCACTCGGCACAGTTTGTTTTTCTATGCAGCTCTGTCTGTGAGTGTGTGTGTGCATATGTTTGTGCGTACGTGAGAACATGTCACCCGTTTTATTATCTTGAGCTACAGGAAGGCCAGTGTGTAGATAAATCACTGCACAGCGGAACAAGATTAGGCACACTGCCTAAACAAAGGGCCCCTAAAATATATTTGAGGGTTGAAATATTTTGAAATAAAAGATAGAGGCATCTGTGATTATAAAATAATATAATTTACTTAATCTGGCAGCTGTTGTTTATACATACATACATTCAAATGAGTGTTTGGGGCTCCCTTGTGTATCTCAGGCAAATTCACATGAGCCAAAGTTTCCATCGTCTTGACGAGGTGTGAATCACGTGGAGGAAGTTCATAAAAAAGATGCTTCCTCCACGGTGTTTTTGAGCAAAACACTTTGAATTTGCTTGATCGCCATAAAGTTGTTTTGTATGAACGTGAAGCAAAATGTTGCCCACTTGACTTTTTCTTAGATGAACAAACCTTAAGAAAACATGTTTTGCACCTCCTCCAACCTGTGTCCTCTGCTCTTTCACAGCTGACCCTCTTGGCGAACATGACCTTGGCTAATCAGTGGACACTGAAGCTGCCAGCTATCGAAGCGGTCCACCACATCATGACCTTCGACCCCAGCGACAGCAACTTCCTTTATCTCATGACCTCTCACCATGTAAGAATGTGGTTGCAGGAGCTGGCCTCCAGTATTGAGGCGTCTGTCGATTCTCCTCACTTCTATCACCTGTTTATTCATGTTGTCATGGAGAAGAATTATAATAGCAACAATCTCGATCTCATTTCACATGCGGTAAATGTGAATCCGCCTCACCTCTGTTTAGCTAAACACGCACATACCTGGCTGTGGCCACATATGCAGACCATCGACAGGTTTTAGAGCTGCATGTTGTTGTGTTGCAATGACAGGATGTGGCTAAACCGCCAGAAATTCTGTTATGCATTTTGCATGAGATATAACTCTTCTTCTGGGCACCTTTGAGTGTGGGGTGGTGTAGAAACAGATAAAAAATGACATTTCTTCATAGAAAAAATTTACACACTTAATGTTTGTTTGGTTTATAAATGTCAGTTGCAACATGCTGTATGAGCCATTATTTATGATTTATATGCTGCTTACAAATGCATTATATGGGAGGTTAAAGTAAAATGTTACCCAGTTATCTGTAAGACTTTAACTTCATGGATTATTTTTATAAATATGACAGAAAACAGTGTTTTTAAATTGCTTGTTTGTCTGCCAAGAAGTCTAAAATCCAAAGATATTTAATTAGCAGTCATACAAAACAACAACAAAAAAAGCATTTAACACAATTAACCGGGGAATGTTTGTTATTTGGCTTGACAAAATGATTAGTCCATTATCAAAATTGTTGTGGAGTAATTTTCTGTCATTTGCTTCAGCACAGTTCTGTGTTAAGGGCCTGCACGGATCTTGAAAAATCACCTAATATTCCCTTTTAAGAGTGTTTAAAATGTGTGTATGTGCAGATGCTCAGGGTGAAAGTGGCAGAGTGCGACCAATGGAAGAGCTGCAGTGACTGTTTGGGAGCCGGCGACGCCCACTGTGGCTGGTGTACTCTGGAGAATCGGTAAGAAACACACTGTTTTTGTTTCTCTGTCTATAGCTTCTCCATCCATCAAGTTAACTACGCTCCTCGGTCTCCTCATACCCTTTTCGCCTTCTCTTCTGCTGGCAGTAAAGCAAAGATAATTCAATCAAAATATCATATGCTTTGGTGTCATGCACATGCCACATGTTTTTTAACGTAATCTGTTGACAAAATGTGGAAACGTCTACTGTCTTTACTGTCTGTATTTAAGGAGAGATCCAGCTGCAACTGTTTATATGAGTCGATTTAGGTTAATGCTCATTTTCAAGCAATAAAAGATCAGATTGATGGCATAATGAAATGATTTGAGCTTGTCGTTTTGATACTTTGACTCAGCGTTTAAATCAATAAAACCACTGAGGTTTGTTTGCTGGTTTTCATCATCCTCATTCTCAATTTCAAAATGTCTCCTAGATGAATGGGTCTTGGCAGTAATAGAGTGTGTTTTTGGGCTGGAAGGCTGTTTCTGAATCGAGCAGAATTGATTTGCTTTTCATTAGGCCTCAGACTAGGGGAGCAACATCATTGTTCTGAGCGGTCCCCCCTGGTTCTGTGGTAGTTTTGGGACAAAGTGACAGGCTGGGAGCGCCCAGCGAGGAGTGACTTGGCTGAAGTGTTACTGTGAGCGAGCGAGAGTACACTGTGATTAATGTGGCTCTGTCAGGACTGGCTCTCTGGCTCTGTGTTCACTGGCTTTCAGGGAGAATATGTGTGGTGTCGAGCTGTGTTTGTTTGTGTGTCTGTGCGTCTGCTTGTGTGTGTGTGTGTGTGTGTGTGTGTGTGTGTGTGTGTGTGTGTGTGTGTGTGTGTGTGTGTGTGTGTGTGTCTGTGTGTGTGTGTCTGTGAGTCGGTTGGTTGCTTGGTGATTAAAGCAGATCAGACGAGATAGTGAATTTTGTGATGAGTTGCGCTGCAGCTCTGGAGGCATTGGCATTGCCAGGGGCCATTCAGAGCTGGAAGAGTGGAACTGATGAGAGTTGTGTGTTTGTGTGTGTGTGTGTGTGTGTGTGTGTGGTCAGACTGTCTCACTGTCATCTCCCTGTCTCCTCCACTTATTTATCTATCTGTCGTCTCTTTATCCCTGTCTCTTTCGCGCTTCACTGCATTTTTTTACCCTCGTGATTCTCTCTCTCTCTGTCTTCAGCTTCCTTTTTTCCTCCTTCTTTGCCCTGCTATTTTCCAGTAGCTTTGAGAATTTAGCCATCCCTCTCTCAGCCTTCCTCTCTGTCTTACTAGTCCTCATCTCCTCGTCTCCTCCCCCCAGTGCCCTTGTCCTCCTCTCTATCCTTCTACAAAGGAGCGTTGATTGTGATGATGGTGGTGGGAGGGAGAGTGCACACTGGTTCTTTTGACAAGGAAATGTCAAAGTGTGTAAGCCTGTGTGTAAGTGTCAACGTTTGAGTGTGTGTGTGTGTGTGTCGCTGTCTGGCTATCGGAGGCCAGGGAGCTGATGTCATGTGTGTGTGTGTGTGTGTGTGTGTGTGTGTGTGTGTGTTTGATGCACTGTTTGGCCAGTCATGCCAGCCGCTGGGCTGGAGCTGTGGCCTCAGAGCTCGGGGGATCAGGGGGTTGATGTGTGGGGGTGGATGGTCTTTTCCATCACCTCACTGTGTGATACAACTGCAGACGCTGCGTAGAGAAGAAAAAAAAAAGAACCACTAGAGAACTATCTCACAATCTGTGAAGCCAACCACTGTCTTTGTAGGCGCCTGTTTGATTTTATGCATGGCTCTGACGTCTCTCAGCACGTCTGCATGCAAAGCGACCATGAAAACATGTCTGTTCGCTTGTTGGTAGTCGGCATTGTTAAAAAAGAGACCGCTAGCGTAGTCCTTGATCGTAGTCCTTGATCACTGTTTTCATGTTGGAGCCGGTTTAATCTGCCACATGTCACAAGAAAGCACTTAAATATCTTCTTCTATTTAAAAAATCAAATTATGCCTCATGTGCCGTCTTAGCTATTCACAATTTATCATCCTTATCTGCATGTGCTTGTCGCACAGTGGATTTTTGGGTGACTGTGTGCTTCTGTGTCTGTGGATGCAGTTAGAAGCTCATATGTTCTCCTGCTGTTTAACAGTCTCGCTGGTTTCCCACCTTATCCGTCGTACAGACACTTTGGAGGTGATGAGTTTTCTCAGGTCATATTTTAGCTGTTGATTGTTTATTTTAAGGAGCTGTTTGAAAAGCTTTTAAAATCAGCATGCCGTCGAGAGGCAGGTGAAGAGTAAATGGTAAATGGAGTTTGTTTGTGTGTATGTGTGTGTTTTTATTGTATTTTTGTGTGTTGTATGTATGTTCATTGTTGCAGCCTTTTAGAGGAGAGAGAAGTGTTTTGCATTTATTTCTCCTCACTGCTGCACTTGACTAAATTGTTATTTAAATTAGCAGTCAAGTTATGAATACATTTGAAGAAAGAATAAAAAGACCAGAGAAAAGAAAAGATATCATGATGCCTAACCGGCAATCACGTGCTTTTTGTTGATGTTCATCTGAGACTGCGTGTCTTTTTCTTTTGAGATTGTAAGATCTAAATGTTTCCTGGATGCCCGCTTCAGTTTATACCAAGCGGAATCTATCAGTCTTCAGTACATAAAGATACAATCTGAAGTTTACTTGAGCATCTAAATGTCTTCTTCTAGATGGAAAACAAAGAGGGCAAGTTTTGCTCAGGGTGACCCATGATGAAATTGGGTTTTAGACCATGATTTCAAAATTCATGGTTAGCTGTCAAATATTTGTAATTGTAATTAATTTAGTGACATGTGTTTGTAGCATTAAGTATTAAGAAAAATCAAGTCAAGCACTCAATGTTAGCTTAGCCAGGTCTTACTCTTTGGTCATATGTCCAAACTTAAATCATGACTTTGCTAATTTTATACCGTTTTATTTCAGCAAAGCTTATATTTGAGAAGTCTAGTACGTTTGTGTTAAATGGACAAAAATGGAGTGAGAATAAAGCAATCTACAGCAGCTCAGTGAGGCTGTACTATGCATGTATCAACATGCCAACATTCTCACAATGCTGCTTACATTGGCAGGTTTGGCAGGTAACTAATGTTTGTCCATTAAATTAAAACATGTTGCACGTTTGCTGAATAAAGCGTGCTGCGCTGGACAAGTTGCAACATGTTTTCTGGTGGACTTGCACTGCTGATGAAGTCATGGCAACACTGTTTGCTGCAACAGCTCCTCTTTACCGTATATGTTGTGTTTTTGATAGTTTACTAAGATCTAAAGTGGCTATAAATCATATGTTATGGAATTTTTTATCCTTAGATTACACAAGGTCATGTGTGGGCCTTGAGGTCCTCAGCAGTATTAATTGTTTGTCTTTGACTAGGTGCCACCATATCTCAACACTTTGGTGGTCAGGGTCGAAGAGACCTATTGCTGCCTTCATAGTCATAATAGATAGCTGCTGTTGCCGTTCCAATCTGTGTAAATAGACATCTGTGTCTCCAGACTAGAATATGCTGACAATAACACCTCCATGGGTAAAGACATTCTCTTTGACTAATTCTGGGCGTATAGTATTTGGGGTGTGATCTTTGGGTTTAAAGTCTATCCACCATCACGAGTTCGTCAGAATGTGAGACCGACTCATTCACTTCAGATGAACTTTGAGAGTGTCTCTAATTCTCCTTGGCCAAGCGTCAATAAATAATACAGCATCAGACATCAGAGGCTCCTGAACACTTTCTTCCCTCCTGACCTCACCATTGACCATTAAGTTCAGCAATTTTGCCACAACATCATATTGTTTAAAATAATCATGTATCAAATGGCAATGTGAAAACAATCAGCCAGCAGCTGTTTTTTTAGCCACAAAGTTCTAGAAAGCTGATGTTCTCTAGCTCCTTAGCACCAAAACACTAGACAGAAACCGTTAGCTGGTGAACACAGCAGATAAATAGCTAGATGAATAGGAGCTGGTGGAGACCAAAAACAGAGCCAGAAACATCTTCAAGCGATTTCAAATCAATGATAATGTTGTTCCAAAACAGCTGGATGTGAAAATTAGCTAGAAAAGAGAAGATTACTCATGCAAGTTCCTAAGGGATGAGTGAGGAACAATCTGACAGTTGTAGTTTTTAAAATCATCAACAAATGAATTAGAAATTATTCTCTCCTATAAAAGTCTGAAATTTAGGTATAGTACTTACAGCAGTATCAAAAGTTTTCAAACAATACCTAGCCGTACTCAAAAGGAAAGTTAAATCAATATCTCTAGTTGTACATTTTATCTGTAAATCCATTCTAGTGTGACTGTTGAGTTTGCTGAGTGTGTTCAGAGTTTATGAGTTTGTTTGTGTCGAGGGGATTTTTGTGTGGCTTACAGTGCCACTCTGGTCTATTTTTAGGCCAGCAGCTGACCTCACGGCCCCTTTCAGTGCCAATGGGACTGAGAATCTGGACATTCTTTTTCCGGACTCACTACAGACACGTACATTATTTTCAAACAACTATCAAAGTGTGAGAGGGAAGTGGGATATGCCAAACTCATTATGTGGCATGTTCGGACATTGCTCAATAGGGCCTCTTTGGATTCTCCATATTCTGAGGTCACTTTGTCCTTGCAGTTTGCACTGCAGATGAACTGAGCTCTGTGCCAACGGGCCAGCGAATTTCATTAGTGAAGCAGAAGTCAGAGTATGAGGCCACCTTGCTTGTTGAATGCCCTCTTACAATTCTTCTGCCCTAGACATTCATTATACTCACAGATGGGCTCATGCACACTGTATGCTCTTTGCATGTCTACACAGACTCACACGTTGATGGATGCACTGTTGGTTCACACAGATAACGAATCTGTAGTATTTTTCTTCAGCTATCGGTAACTGGCCCCTGATCTTAGTGCCTGTGGGATGGGTTGCCATAGCAATGTTTGTGACCTAGAGTCAAGTAGTCTCTTGTGTTGAGCCAGACAAACTGACAGCCGAAGTCTGAATGTGGCATTAGGAGACTAGTGCACCTCATAAATCAGTGGGAAGCAGACCATGAAACCCAGCGGTGAGAATTCTTCAGGTCCTGAAATGAAATGGAAACAAAAGTTTGTCCTCCCCTCACAAAGGATAAAATGTTGACCTTAAAACTTGATATTCACACACCAGTCTCGTAGTCCAGTGACTGATTGACTGTAGCTGTAGCATTTGACAAGCAATTACTCTATATGAGGAGATCACATTCTGATAGAAAATCAATCCCCAAAAGTTTTCTGTGCAGGATAACGAGGAAATGAGTTGGCGAATTTCTGAATTTCAGTTTGTTTTCATACAGTTTCCATGACAGTATAGGAAGCTCTAATATTATCTGCACCTAAATATAATTTCTGTCACTTTGTCCAGATGTACCATCCAGAAGGAGTGTGCTCAGGAGCTGTTGGCAAGGTCTTGGATCAGCATGGGTGAGGGCCCCCAGCAGTGTCCATCTATGACCTTGACACCCCCAGAAATCAGCATCTCCGCAGACATCAAGGTAAAAACAACTCCCTCTATATTATTGTTGTCCATCATCTCCATTTCATAAGTCAAATAGACTAACTGTTGTACTTTATTGAGCTATGTTTGTAATGGGGACAGTGTATTTAAAGCTGAACAGAATGTCTCATGACCACCTTTATAATCTGACACCTCTCACTATTATTATACACACTATTATTAATCCAGATAAAGTCATGTCAACACTGTTTGTGGGAGCAGCTCACTGCACCTCAGCTCCCTCTTTACAATATGTGCCATATTTTCGGTAGTTTACTAAGATCTAATGTTAAAGTAGCTATAATTGATGTTGTTTATAATAATAATCAAATGTTGTCATGTTTTTAGCCAAAAACGTTCACTGTACTCTACCTGCACAGCACCAAAATAGCAGACAGACACAGTTAGCGACTAGCTGGCAAACACAGTGCAGCATTTAGCACCTGAATAGCAAGATGGATATTTCCCTCAGGAGCTGGTGGAGACCAAAAACAGAGCCAAAATCCTCATCAAGTGGTAGAAACATGACTCTGGATGAATGCTAATGTTGCTCCTTAACTGCTTGATGTGTAAATAAGCAACTGTTTGCTGAAACGCTCCCCATAAGTAAAGATATGTCAATGCTGTTGTCATATTAAGTGTATGAAAAGTGAAATGCAACGCTAGCTCCTCGTCTACAGTAGGTCTCCAGTTAGAGAGGCCGACCCAGAAACAGGTATCTTGATGTTGATGCACAGTATTATAAGTAAGTTTTATTGTTGTTGTATCATTGTTGTATTGTAGTTGTATTATATAGAATAAGATATGATTATTGTTCAGGGGGAAGGGAGCTTGAAAAAGGGGAGGGTATTGTACTTTTTTTGCTGAAGGGTTATTAGTCTGACTTTTCATACCTCATAAATCTCTTGTTGTTCAGCCTTCCCTGTATGATTTATTATATAACAAATCCAGTAGTTAAAGCATCATGCATCATGCTTTGTAAATGTATGTTTTACATGCAGAGAAGCAATCCTGTTTCTGTATCATGGCTTTATGTTTGCTCTCTGTTCAATACATGTAGGACTTAATAATTAACACTGACTGAACGTCTTTATCAAAGACTGCATCGTTTGTTTCACCATCCTCCAGCTCCTTTATTCTGCAACGTAACAGAAGGCTGAATTAAAGTTAAAGTCAAATGTGTTGTGCAAACTTAAGAATATAATAAGATGCACGTTCAGCATCACCGGTTGCAAATTTGTTTTCTGATCCATGAAATTAAACATGTTGAGTCTGGATCCACTTTGAAAGGTTACTAATAAGATCAATTCCATACGTGGGTTTTCTTCAGTGCACAACCTGATCTGAACACAAACTTTATCATTTGTTCTTTCACAGTCAGTCGAACTGTAACCGAGACATTCTGAGCTTTGTTTACATGTATAGCTTTTTTTGTAAAGCATCAAACCAGCTGTGAGAAAAAGGAGAGCTTACTGATTGCACAGCGTGAGAGCACATAGCATACACAGTTCTTTACCTCTCTCCTGTGCATATGTGAGCAGTGACTTTAACCATTTACTGGCAGCGATTAACTTGTGTTTAGACAGTTGCTTGCATACCTAGAGTAATTGGTTTAACCATGATAGACAGTCAGACACCATTTTGAAATACGAAATATAAGATTTAGACATCCCTTCTCACTCCATTCATTTTTGTGCTGTCCCTATGTTAATAGCAACAGTGAAACAAACATAAATCAGTGCAAAACCATAATAAAGTAAACATTCATGCCCTCAGCAGAATTATTGCTGCTCCAATTCTTTGAGAGCTCATAGCGCAGAGCCTCTGGAGCCACATCTAACTGTATAACCATTGATATACTTTAAATAGTACATTTGCTGATGTACAGCAGTTTCTCAGACTGAAATATGTTTATTGGACTACAACACTGACATCCGTTGCTGTATCCCAAATGAAATACCTACAATTCTAACTTGGTTTGTTTGTGTCGGTAACTGGGTATGCCTGAAAAGTCACAAAAGTATGTGCGAAATGTCACGATGCATACCAAATTTGCTTGATTTTCGAGGGTGCTGTTGATGAGCACTGCCATCACACAATGCAAATGCAAGAAAATGAAAGAGCTGCTCACGCCTGGAAAGAAAATTACACCAAATTCGTGACAGTGGCAAACTTCAAGAGTTGGTGTGAAGAAAAAAAAAAAAGCTTCCTTTTTAGATTTAATTTGCAGCAACTTACCAAAGTGGCAATTTGATTGTCGTCTGTAGGTGTAGATCATTAAAATGCTAAAATAATTTTTGTATTCAAACTGCAGAAATGGCATACCATGATTACTACATGATTTTTCTTTTTGTCAGATTTTTACTATTTTAATACTATATAACATCAGGAACATGAACTGAATGTTTCAGATCCCCTTTACGTGAGTTTTGTCATACGAATGAAGAAGTTAAACCTTGTCTGAGCTGCTGAGTGAGTTTTCAGACAAAAAGACACAAAGGCTCTCCTGCCACACTAAAAATGAACATTGGAGGAGGATAATCTTCATCAGAGGTTCTTGGCTTCAGTGTAATGTGTCATGTGTCAAAGTCTGTCTTCTTCACATATATCTTGTGTTGTATGGATTTGGGACACAGACAAACTGTCACCACCGGTCTGATTTTCATCAATCCTTCCTGGATGATGTATTGTGTTAAAAAAAAAGTCCCTGCATGATATTTTTGGTGTCACATGTAAACTATTGTTTCCAGTGATTTATTCCACTCAGTATATAATGTAAAAAAAGCATAATAACAATATGATAATTAGCTCCCGGGATTTTGACACTAGCAATGTATTTGACCTTTAATTACAGCTCATAATTAGACGAAACTGAGAGACGACAGGTCATTAATTGGTTCATTAATTGTGGATATTTGCTTGTTATGTGGGTCAGTTTGGCTGGGCTGTAATTGATCTACCAGCTGCCTGATTCACAGGCATCCTTCAGAGCCACAGGAAGCTCAGCTCAAGGTTGTCTCTCAAAACAGGAAGCAGCAGGCAGGAAGTCAGGGCCTTAGCCAGGAAATGATCAATTCCACTGAACAATAGAGCAGATTTTTAAGACATGTTAGCACATGTTGCTGGACACTTCAGCTCATATCTGCTGAGCCACAGAATAAGTAATCTTGCACTTCCTCTCTGCTTAATAAACTACGCCTGCCTGAACGCCCTCAGATTTTTTTTTTCTCACATCGAAATCATTTAGCTGAAATACAGTCATGTCAGTGAGGTGTTATGTTTCTCATTATATGTCTGTCATACTTCCTCACATAGCTAGATTTAAATGTGAATGTATCACCGTGCCATCTGTTTCTTCGTTGCACGTTAGTTTCTTTATTTCTCTGCCTGAACTCCTGAATCAACTTGAGGTAAAACCAGTGCCATTTGCCCTTTAAAGACCAACTGTACACACTACTGGGTTTGAATATACAGAACGTGTGTGGGCATGTGAAATTCATTTCTAGTTATTTATATTTGTGCTCCTATACTTGTTTCTGTCGTAGGATGTGGGCATTCTGATAAATGGCAGTGTTCCTGATTTGGACGGCTCCCGGGTGGAGTGTGAATATGGGCCGGGTGTTTCTACAGCTGCCACGGTGCACCTGGACTACGGTCCCGCTCAGATCCAGACCTGTCCTCTTCTCCCTCGTGAAAACTACCAAGCAATTCCCTCTGGAACAGGTGAGACTCAGCACAGGGATCCATTTGTCTGTGTGCCAATGCTGCCAGCCACATGTTTCCACGCAATACAGGTCCAGTTACAGTATGTGATTCTTGATGCTGAGCTGTGTTAGAACAAATGTAATTTCCCCTTTCATCTTTCAAAAAGCAGCAAAGTCAGTGTAGCATGAGGATGTCTCGTTGTTGAGTTTGTGTTATGACAGTGATAGCATCTCCAGTGCTTGACACATGCAGCATTGTTTACATGCCTTTGTTTCTCCAGATCATCTGACTGTGTCTGTGGCGATAAAAGTGAATGGCACATCTGTGGTATCGGGGAGCTTCATCATCTATGACTGCGAGAAGACTGGAGCGATACATCCCAAGACGTCGTGAGTCCAATATTTCACTAAAAAAGAAAAAATCCAAAGCATGACTCTTTACTACCAAATCATTCATCTCTTGACCCTTTTGAGGGTCCTGAGCCCAAGTTTGGAAACTTCCTGACTATATAAAAAAGTAGTTCAAAGTAGCTCCACTTGCATCTGCCTTAACAGTAAAAAATGCTGCTTACACAAAAATATACCAATGTAATATCCAACAACACATCTGTCACACAGGCGTTTTTTTCTGCAGAACATGCACTTTTACTTTTGACGCTTTAAGTACTTTTTTGGTGCTAATATTTTGTCCCTTTAAAGCAGGATTTTGAATGTAGGATTTGTACATATAACAGCATATTTTTACATTGTCATGATTTAAGTACATCAACTCCAGGAGTACTTCGTGAACCTATGCTTCACTCACTACCTTCACTCACTGGCTACTTGAAATTCAGGAACACCAGATCATGCTAAATGACACCTAAACACTAACAAACTACAATTAAAGCAGTCTCTAAACAGACGGCTCTGCAGAGCTATAGCATCGCTCAAATGTCAGCTTCAGTCTCTGTGGCATTGTAGATGCGCACATATAGCTGGAGGCTGAAAGAACAGCGGAGCTTCTCCGCTCTGCCTCGAAGGCCTTTACGATTTGTCCCTCTCGTGTTTTTCTCCCTGCTTTCTATTTAGACCTCAGTGAGTAAATATTGCCGACACATCCTCTTGGAGGGCTTATTGTGTATTTGGCTTACTCAAGGTTTCTCAATACTGGATCAAATGTGGGATTAATATGCTGTAAACGTTGAGCCAAAGGAAATTGGATATGTATGTCTGGCTGGTCATGTTGATGTTTGTTTTTGTGAAGGATTGTGACTTGCATGGGTCACAAAGAGGGTTTTGTCATATCTGGAGGCAATCCAGCTGGCTTCCTCTTGATGTTGGACCATGTCAGAGGATCCACTTTATCTGATGGGCAGATCCTAAGCTCAGAGGGGGCATCAGCTTGTGTGTGTGTTGACTGATTCCCTGAGATTGAAATCGTTTGGGTGTGTCCCTTTTGTTATTTTTTTAGAAAACAGCCTTTAGGCATGAACACATCAGTCACAGGTACATGTGTGCAAGACTGCACCCAATATGTGCAGGTGGCCTCGGTGCTCGGCGAGGTCCAAGAGTGTGAAATTAGACGGTGGTTTGTAGAAGGTGATAATGAGCAAAGTGCCATTCTCACAGGATGAGCATTGAGCTGCAAACTGCAGAGCTGCTATACTCTATCTGATTTTAATCACTTCAAGCTGTTTTTTTTAATAATCCCTAAAGAGAGTCTTATGAGCTACTTCTCTTCAATGAAAATAGATAGTAGAGCTTTTCCGTTTTGATCTCTATGAAAAAAAAGCAATCACTTAGGCAGTAAAAAGAGAGTCATCACTACATTTATCATTATTCAGGTAAATGTGGCAAAATATCCCAATTATATTTGGCTGAAAATAGCTTCAGACTTCAGCTTTAAGAGGTCTTTATTCATGATGTTTGTGTGTTGAATCAGTTCGAGTGTTTTTCAAAGACTGTGTGAGTGTGTTTACGTGTGTGTGTGTGTGTGTGTGTGTGTGTGTGTGTGTGTGTGTGTGTGTGTGTGTGTGTGTGTGTGTGTGTGTGTGAGAGAGAGAGAGAGAGAGAGAGTTACGACAGTTCTCCCATGACCCATTCAAAGTGGTCACTAGGCAGAGTGTTAATGACAACCAGATGCATTCCACTCTCACCAAACAGCCCAGTAGGACATCCACCTAACCTGCCCTCTCACTATGTTTCTCTCTTTATGTCTCTCAGCCACATTCACACACACACAACCCCACACACACTCTCTCTCTCTCTGTTTTCATTTGCTTTTTATGTCGCTTCTTGCGTCTCAGGTTTTGGCACTTCACTCTTCTTTTCTTCCCTCCTTCTCCTTCTCGTCTGTCCCTGCTCCTGCCCCCCCCCCTGAAACTGGTCCTTTCTTCTGGACGTATTTCTCTCTGACAGAGACGTGATTGAGGATGTGTGTTTAACCGCTGTGTCCACTGAGAGGCCCTGAGAGTGTGAGCCCAACTGTGTATTTAGTGTGTGTATGTGTGTGCGCGTGTATGTGTGCATGGTCATTATGACTCTTGGTGGGCAGTGTCATGGGGTATTTACTGTCAGTGTTAGGTCAAGCAGAGAGAGAGAGAGTGTCCAAACAATCTCTGTGTGTGTGTGTGGTAGAGTATAGGTGTTAGGACAGAAAGGGAGTCAGGAACAACAGAAAAGCTGCAGCTGATAAGAGCCTTGAGGGGGGCATCTGCTTCTAATCAGAACACACAGCAACACGTCTCGATTACATTTCTGCATCCCTTTACACCCATCCTGCTGCCTCCCAAGTCTAACCCCCTCCCCCTCAGAGTGCTGCTATTACTGGAGGCACTATCCTTCCCAGTGTGGGACATCTGTCTCTTCCCGGCGGCAATACAGTGACACACAGTCGACTCACACACAGGTGTTCCACTTAAAGAAGTTTATCTGGAAGACACATGCGCACATTTGTACTCAATCCACAGCAAGGATCAATAAAGTTCATTTTATATCCCTAAACACTAAATCTTCTCATCATCTAACCCAAGTCACATTGAGGTCGTATATCTGTGATCTGGGTGAACCAACCTCCTCACCTAAACTTAATTTTAAGCTTGAAGTCTGTGTAAAGGCAAAATAGTTTCTGAAAACATGTGAAAAGATTTTGAACGATATATTACTGAAATGTGGAGTTAGAGGTTAAACCGATTTTTAATCAGGATTTTTTGGGCAGTCCTAAAGGGTGGCTCTATGACACACTAAGGCCACCCTGAGCAAACCCCTGCATCCCGAGCTGAAAGATTAATTCATCTCGCTCAGAGTGTTTTATAGTCATGTCAGTTTCTGAACTTATCTAACACGTTTCAGTGGCTTTAAAATTGACTGCTCCCACGAGTGACCGTGGCTTTAGCGCATTCAATGGACACAACCCCGCTGTCCTGCAGCTGAGAGTCCTGCTCATTTTTATCCTATTTTGACACCTAATTTCAGAAACTTGTGGATATTTTTAATCATGGAAATTTGTCTGAGTGGTTAATAACACTTTCTTATTTGGACTGACAAACTCAGAACATATGTTTCTTCTTACTTTAAACACGGACTAAAGTGAGGCGGGACTTTTGGGGATTTGGGTACTCCGTATGAAAACTTTTCATTCGAAAAGAAAAAGAAAAAGAGTGTTGTCTATCTTTGGAAACTTGAATGTATAGTTTAGAGTAGTGTAATGTATAGTGTAGTTTGTAGCAAACATTACTCAAACAGGAGAAAATAGGGACTATTTTCAGCTGTGGATTTATGAGGAGTATGAATATCAATGGCAGCAGGACAGTGTTTTGTAGACTACAGTTCATCATAATGAAAGAACATGTCACCCTGTGCAGCGGCGTAGCTCATTTATGTTCTAAATGGTTTTGAATAAGAATGGATATGCATGTTACAGTGGAATAAGATATAAAGGCTGAGGATACACAGACGCTGCATGTTAGGAGGATCAGGTCACTGCTTTCATGAGATTTGTTGACAGCTACAGAACAAACATGCAGTCCTATGAGCGCCGAATGACTGGGCAGAGAGTCCTCACTTCACAAACTGTCAGACTTGTCAGCCAGTCCCGATAACAGGTTTTTAAGAGGGAATGTCTTTAACCTGTTTACGTGGCAGTTTGAGTCTACAAGCTGCTTATCCCCACTTGCCAAAAATGTCCTTAGTTGGTGTAAAACTCAAAATGGTCCTCACAAAGATCAAAATACAGTAGACGGCACTCACACACTCATGATCATTTACCAGTCTGGAGTGTTTATAGAGAAGTGCTTTGTTTTATCTCAGCAGATTCGGCCCGGTTTGAACTCCTAGCTAACTGAGTTGTAACTCTGGAATGAATGTGTCTGCTACTGTGACTAATCAGGGTTTCCTTTTATTGAAGCTAAACTTTGATGATTGTAATCGGTTCAGTCTCTGAGTTTATGTTGCAACTTGAAATGAATCATAGAGGGTCACATACTTTTTTTTTTTTTTGAAAAGAGAGAAAGTATTTACTGCATGGGAACAGATCTGAGGTTGAAAACATGCCGTATTCGCCTAAATGAGATCCTTGTTTCTCAGCATTTTCCATATATGTGTGTCCATCTATAACAGATGTGTGAGCTGCTTGAGCACCAGGTGGAAGTGTTACTGGGACCAGGAGAACCACTTATGTGTCTCTAAAGATGACTCAAAGCACAACCTGCTCGAGGTGAGTAATTCTCTCTCTCCATTTTTATCCGTCAACCAAACAGACGCCTGAACCATCTCATAATATTAATATCACACTAGTCAGAGCAGCCAGACATAATCCACACTCTTCTGTCCAACAAGTCCAAGTGTGCTGTAATGATCTAGAGTCCAGACAGGTTAGGCAAGAGCAATCATGTGGTAATTCAGTGTGAAGTTTCAAGTGTCTCAACTGCAGTATGTAGAAATGTTGAAAGCTGCTATAAAATCTCAGGAGGTTCTGGTTTAACAGACTCCTTGCAGGGCAATGTACCATTTTAAAGTTGCTCAGACCTCCCCTAAAGTTTCTTTTCTTGGCAGTTTAGTTTGATATGCCAGCATTTGGAAGAGTAGTTTCACTGTGTCCCTATTTTTATAGGGAAGTATTACTAAATGTCAAGACTGCTTGTTGCCAGCTAAATCTACACCTACATTTTCAGCTGTGGTTTTATGTATCCCCTCATTTTAAGTAGGTGATTGTACAAATGGATTATGTAGATGTATGTTTGGCAATCTAAAGTCCTGTGAGGGTGTAAACTACTTTGAAAAGCAAACAAACCAAATGGTGTAAAAGTCTTGGCACGAGCACATGAAAAAACTGTGAAACTGAGAAAATTATCCAAAACTAGAATAGCCTCATTGAAACCAATTACATTTCCCCGGATACCACTGTCCTTTGTACACGCTCCTGACAACATCAAAACTAAGTCAGCCGTGGCATTAATTCCTGTCCCCTCTGGAGTTTTATTGCACCGCCAGGTCCCATGACCTATGCGAGGAGGCGTCCTCCCAGCAGTCTGGCCCTGAAGGCACGGGGTGCTGGTCTCAGTTAGAGAGAAGAGGATGTGACTCACAGATCTCTTGGCAGATGCTGGTGTTTAAGTGTCTTATTGCTGCATAATGCTAAGCGGTCTATCACAAGACCCCCTGAAAAGGGAAAGAGCTGTTTTTGTTAGAACACAACTGAAATAATAAAGACATCATTGCATTTTTCTAAGTAAACACAATAAATCCTAGTCAGGCGTGCTGTTTCAGATCCCAAGATACACAAAAACAAACATATTAAAGCACAAGAGGTTTGTGCTTTGTTAGTCACTTTTAGTTAAGTTCTCCTTAAACATGAACAATCTTGATTGGATCTTTGTAATGTAGGTCATAAAGAGATGAGGAGGTGCATTTTTTTCCCTGTTCTGCTAAGCCCATCACGGTGTCCGGTGGGTCTGTTTTTCTAATCCCTCATCGTCTCTCTATTTGAAGCTATTGTTGTTTCCCTCAGAGCGAGACTTTACCCTCTCATTTCCTCCTCCTCCAGATAAACAGGACAGGTATTTTGGGTTGCGGATGTGTGCAGAGGAGCTATTGTTTTCTTTAACTCCTTTATGTCACTTCCTGCCCCTACACCCCACCTCTCCACAGAATGCAGCTTCCTGTCCCAGTTTGGTCGCTTCAGAGGTTCCTCCATCACCATCAGGAATGGCGCAGGACTTCACCCTATCCCTTAGCAACATCCAGGAGGTATGACAGACAAACCTCCAGCTATGGAGCTTGACTTGGACTTTGTCCAAAATTGCATGTTGTGAAAATGATTGGAATAAAACAGAAGCATATGGTGTGTTTGCTTCAAGCTGAGTTAAACACAGGTGGATATTTGTGTGCTGTCATTTGGGTCATTGAATGAGCAAAACTGAAATTTGGGCGATTTCCATGTTGTGAGAGAGATATATAAAAATGAACAACGGGTGTGTATCTCAATGCTTATGTTGCTCACTGCTCAGCTGTCTGGGCTCACCATGCATCTGGAATCTAACTGTGACAAGCTGAGTTGTGCCTTCATCAGCACCGTGTACAATGTGCAGGCAGCACAAGCGGCAGGAGCTTTAATTCACTTGTGTTCATTTTAAATTTGGCCAGGCCTTCCAGATATGTTTTTTAAAACTCCTATTCTCATCCTTAATCCATACTGAGCGAGTCAGATGCTGATTCTGCATCACTGATAAGGACACAACTGGGATATTTTATCAAAATTCCAGCATTGACTAGTTGCCAGGCGTGGTCAGTCACACGCCTAACCCTGGCTGGCCTTTCGAGTCCTCTCCTGGTGTGTTGCTATGGTGACAGACATTGAGTCACATACAAACCCACACGTACACATGCATACTTCCTCAGGGCAGCCGGGGATGTGGTCAGCTTTTCATACTACTCTTTATTATGGAAGTTTATACAAACGGACATTGTTTGAGCAATGTCTTCATCTTGTCAGCGAGCCGATACGGCAGGAAATGTGGTATCCGTGCTTTGCCATCGCTTCTGGAATTTGTGGCGAATTTTTGTTTGGTTCCCACACTTTTTTTTGACAAACCTAAAATAAATTGTTTAGAGTTTAAACTTAACAATGATAAACAGTCATACCAAAACATTTAGCAACAAGCAGGTGTTTGTAAGTTTGTCATCCAGTATCTATTAGTTCTCAGAATAAACATAAGTTCAAGGAACATTTCAATGTGTGGTATGTTTTTCTTAGGAAAAAGAGCCTGCCAGATATGAAAAAACATCAAGCTTCTCTGGTGTCAGAAAGCACAGATAAATAGTCTAGGAATAGTCCTGGTGAGGGCGATCAAAGTGGTCCAATTTAAGCTGGGTGGATTTAGAAACAAGTGATTTTTTCCACTTTAAGCACTTATCCTTTACTGCTCTTAGCTTCTTCACAATGTACCTTCACAATTTTTTGGCTCATTTAAACTCAGAACTCAGAGTTTATGAAGAAAGAATTCATATTCATTACACTGGCTCCCAGATGCCTTGCCGAGGTGTGGGAGTCCAGATGTTTATGAATATGAATTTTGAATAGATTGCATCTTTTCCTGGCAGGGACAATTATTGTGGGTTATTTCAGCTTCCTTGTACTCTTTCAGAGTTGTCAATTGTTACCAGACATGTCTGACAGACCAGAAGCTTTCCCCAAATTTACATATTTTGGGTACTAAAGCAATGATTATCTCATTCTGAGAACAACATAATATCACAGTTAGCTTGCTTGTTATTGTTGAAATACTGCATATTGTTTTTAAAATAAGTTCTTGGTATAACAGGGGGAGGAGCTGGAGTGTGACTTTGGAACAGAGCAGCAATATGAGGCCACATGGCTGAACAGCTCAACTGTCAAGTGCAGTGGAGTAACAGTAAGTATAGACAATGACCTACCAAAAATAATTTCCAAGTAGAAAAAATAAAGATCAGTTAAGCTCTCATGCAGTCACTATGCATTTACTGGTTCAGTGTGCTCATTGTTAGTTTTAAGTCTAGTTTGTAAGTTGTTTTTATTGCAATTATTTAAATCCTTGTTTATAAGTTGACTAAGAACCCATTATTATCTCGAGCAAGGAGTAAAATACATGTGAAGGCAAAATGACAATACAATACATGATTGCCATGCACAACCTGTTTTATTTATTTCCTACTTTTCTGTCCATGTAGCTGTCCACTAATCAAAGAAGTCAGATTTACCACCTCAACCTGAGGAGGAGAGGATACTTCAGTGGGCGTGGGGAGGATATTTTTGTCGACAGTCCTCAGCCCATGAGAGGTAAGACGTCGCACTCATGGTTATGTAGACATGTAAAAAGATGAAAAAATATACACTTCAGCTGTTTGCCCGGCTCGCCTGTATTTTCAGCACAATTAGACACTCGCAAAGACAAGAACAAATCTGACATAGCTGCCACCGGTGCTCCCAGAATGCATTTCACCTGTGCACGGATGTTTTCTGATGAGATTGGTGGATTTAATTAAACCCGGAGAAAAATAAAGAATTGCTTACAGGGACAAACAATGCTAGAGAGCCTTTCACTTGCAATAATAGCAGTTCATGTATTACAACACATAATTTCCCAACAACTAGTAATTTACCATAATATCATATTCTGTTACCATCTAATTACACATAATAATTATAGAACATAGGAAGCTGCAATTTTAAGGTGTTATCAATGCCTCTCTCAAGCCATGTCCGTTTGTATTGTTGGAAACACAGTTTGAGCTCCATGACAACAGTGAGACGATGAGAAGTGGTGTGCATGTTGTTGAATTTGGCATGTAGTCTATAGTGGAGCTACAAGCCAGTCTTTTGCCTATCCCAGTCCCAGATGTGCTGTTCACAGTCCATGTGTCTACCATGTGAACAACAGCCCTGGGCCGCTGCCAGACACTGCGCTGTTAACGGACATGACGGTCGCTTCATAACATGCAGAGTCATCAAATTTTTAAAAAGACACACACTTTATCACCCACGTGCAGCAACACACACTGTAATATGCACACAAATGCCTGCACAGATGCACATGCAGTGATACAAATGGGACTTCTCACTGGGAGGCACATGAACATAATCATCTGTTTCTCGCTGGCTGGCTTTGTTCTCTTTTACTCCAACAGCATTCTTTTTTCCTGATTTATTTTTATAGCCATGAATGTATCATCTTGCAAATGCTTATGCCGTTTATTTAAAGCACACCGCCCATGTGGTTCACATGAGCTATAAAAGAAATTTAGGAGTCTATAGTACCTTAAGTTAACCAGGGAAGGCAAACACTGTTCACTAATGCTGTATTATAATAATAACTGCCTCTCTTTCTCTCCCTTACACTCCATCTTCCTCTAGTGGAAGTGTACAACTGTAAAGTGGGTAGTTCTGACTGCTCCCAGTGCTGGGGCCGCGAGGATCAAGGACACCTCTGTGGCTGGTGTGAAAACAGCTGCAGGCCAAGGGATGACTGTCAGCCAATCAGTGATCAATGTCCTTCTCCTGAGATCCACAAGGTAATATCACAGGTTAAACATGCATGAATGCAGACTACAACTGTTTGCATTCATCCACCCACACTGCAGGCCTCCTGTCTCCATCCTCCATGCTCTATTTTCAGGCCATAAAATGGTAAATCATGGGGTCACTCACATGGTGTGGTGGCCCCATGCCCTATCTGTCCAGAGTCAGCTGCTGAGGGAGCGTTTGAATAGAGTCTCATTAAAGCAGTTCACTCAGTAATAACACTAACACTTACTTAGCTGCAGCCCTTAGGGGACACAGTGGAGTCGATCTGCAATCACTCAGGAGGGCATGGGAACACCTTCTGTTCTGTGTATCTACAGTATGTGTGTAAACTGTGTGGATGGATAGATGTGTAGGGTTCTTTTTGTAGAAAACCACAAGCGCTAAAAGAAAACAAACAAGAACTATGAGGGAATTTAAGATTTGTGACCATAATAAGAGCAAAACCACACTGGTCAAAAGGCAATTAAAGGATGTTTATCTTACAAAGGTTTTGACTGCGGTCGTGTCCAAATGGTCATCATGATTACTGGCAGGCAACTGTTTATGGAACTCAATTGCATGATCACATTCATTTGTTTGTCCAACTGTGATGAGAATGCATCCTACTGGCCTTTTCTGCCACAACCAAACATTATATCAGCACAGCCACGTTAGGCAGCGATGGGAAGCACGGCTGACATGAGACCTAGTCGGCCTGAACTTCCTGTAGATAAAACCTGGTCGACCCAGGAGAATAAGCAAGCAGAACAAAGCAGGCCGACACTCACACACTCCCTCTCTCTCACACACATACACACTGTGTGAGTGTGGCCCACAATATGTCACACAAATAGGCCATACTGAAGCATTGACGATTATCCCTCATTCTTTGTATCTGTCAGCATACTGTGACTAACAGGATGCTCAGTGAGAGTCTAACTTACGTGAAATTCTTATGTGACTGAAGTTAACTGGGCTGAGATGCCGTCTGTGTGGGTAGACTATTGTTGCAGGACTCTCTCTCTCTCTTTTTCTCACACACACTCCCACTAGCTTCCTCAGGAGAACGGGTTGCAGAAAGGATACTGGGGCTGTGGTTCTGTGGGGTGTGTGATGCAATGCTTTGGCAGCCATGTTTTCCCAGAGAATCCACAGGGGGAGGGGTTGAGCCTGAGCACTCCAGCTCAAGGAGGAAAAGATCAGCTCTCCCTAAACATTCACACACCACAGCAGCTCTTTGTTATTTAGTACTAGTGACTGTGTGTGTATAGCTAAGATAATGAAATGTGTTTTCCTTGCTCTGCTTTGACACATGCAATCGTTATCACAATATACTAGCATCAAAATGTCAATAATATGAAGGAGGATTTCATTATTCCCTAAACTTTGCCACACGCCACCTAATTGTGAAAAATGCTCTCTATTCTATACAGTGACGTAAGACAGTGGAGACATTTATTATCTCTGCACGTCCTTTATTCTCATGTTATGCGTGGGCTAGTTCACTGTTTAAAAAAGAAAAAAAAAACATTGATTAGAAGTAGTTACAGCATCCAAAACAGGAACTGTGCAACGAGAGAAGAAAAAAAGAGGATGGAGAGCTATTTGGACAGAGAAAGGGTGGAGAAGGGTGCAGTACAGTGAGAAGCCTTTTCCTGTTTTTGTACACACGTCCTGCTTGATTAGTGTGATGCAGAAGAATTGGAGGGAGGAGAGAAGATGAAAGCTCTGGACACAAAGCCGTCTATACAGAGGGAAACATAACAAAAATAAAACATATGAATTATATCAGTTAGGTAGTTTGTCATGTGCAGGTTGCATATCTGCATGTACAATACACGTGGTAAGATTTTTAAAGCGTTTAATAGCTCCAACATTTCCTTGTGGAGGCTTTTCACGCAGACACATTCACACCGCGTGATCTCCCTGGAGGCCTGGCAGAGTTTGTGCTGTAAATCAAAAAACTCACAGACTTGTAAGAGGTGTAAATGAACAGCATGCCAGCTGATGTTGATGTCAATGCTCAATGACACCTCAGAGACACACTAGGTGCTATAAGACGCATAGTGATAATAAATAACTCTGCTTACTGCTCAGTAACACTCTGTACAGAGGGTGGGTGCTTTTTGTATGTTTATCTGCCATGCCACATGTGCACATGTGCTCAATTATGTGGTGTTTGTGCATTACATGTGCATAAAAGAATGTGGGTATGTGTTTTTGTCAAAAGAAGCATATATGTATGGTGTAAGTAGGCACAGGGTGGTCACACTTGATATCCAAAAGCTTAATATAACCACAAAAACACATAATTTCCTGTGGTGTAGATCCCACAGAAGTACTGTAGTAATAGGTCTGCTTCTGACAGTTTATTTTCACACGATATTAAAAGTAATACATTCTTTCTTTACTTAACTGCCTCCCCTCTTTTAGCTGGGAAATATATGGTTTATTTATCTGCGCTGTCACTCTTGCGAGCTCCAAATGATCTGAATGCAGGGCCAAACCTCGCCCTCTCACCCAGACCAAACAGAAGAGCTGTTTTCATTCTTAAGCTCAGTTTCTGATAGAGCCGGAGCCAGGCTAATAACACGGAGGGGGTCACAATGACCTCAGCTCAGCCAGGGGGTCATTCAAAAAAGCATGTGCTGTGCAGGGCTGGCTATGGTACAGTGGCAAGATGATGGTAGATTGCTTCTGTCTGGGAGTCGGAGATGCTATCTCTAAAGCTGTGTTTCTGTGGTGATTGGAGAGGTGACGGTCCTCTCCTTTCTTTCCGAAGCTTCTGAGTGGAAAGTTTAGAGACCAAAGGCGAGAGCGCTGAAATGATGCATGTGAGCATGCCTCTGAACAACAGCAGTAATGGGACTAAGGAATTTGACAGAGCAGACACAGGAAAACAGATGAAAGGGAATAACACTGTGCATTAATTCCCCTGTTGAGGCTTTGCTCTCTCACCACCACCATCAGCATTCACTCTCCTCTCACACTCAGTTCCCTAAATTGCCTCCGCACTCATCCACCTTTCTGCTGTGCTCTCCAGCCCTCTCTCTCTCTCACTCTGTCTGTCTCTTGTGGGATGTGAAGGAGGCTCTTAGCCTGCTCTTTATTTGCATGTGCTGTAGAGGATTAGAGGCTGAAGAGTCTCAGACTGGCACAGTTAAGAGTCTGCTTTGTGTGTGTGTGTATACACCTAAACCGTGTGTCTATTCTATTAGACCTCAGTCTTCACAAGAAGAACACTTACACAGGCCACTTGTCCTCATCTCTCCGTGTGCCACACTTCATGTCAACATCAGACACAGCATATCCATTCTGTTAATTCTGTCATGTTCATTATCACCTGTCATTAGTAGAGCATTTTTTGGGGGGTAATCTACTTATGAGCTATAATTCATTGTGCATATTACACGGTTTTCTTTCTCCCTGTTCATTACCTCACTTTGTCTTTGTCAGATCTACCCCCTCAGGGGTCCAGTGGAAGGAGGCACCCTGCTGACAGTACAGGGTAGGAACCTGGGCAGGAGGGCTGAAGCAGTAAAGGTCTCTATTGGAGGGGTGCCATGTACTCTCCAGCCTGAGCTCTACACCGTCTCTGTTGAGTAAGTGCTACAACATATGGCTGAATTATGATTCACACATTTACATAAATAGGCTTATGTCAACTGTTTGCATTGCAGCGCGCAGAGGCTTTCTTTGAATATACATCATCTTGTACTGTGTACATTGTACATCATCCACATTGTCATAAAGAAATAAGAGCATGCCCTATACATCATTTATATTTAAAACCCTGCTATAATATGCAGGTCTGCTGCAGCTAGAAACGGTGAGATAATAGCTAACAATTACCCATTGTCATGGTAACCTGAAATGCTTACAGGCAGGTGAGTGGTCAGGGGCACACTGAAACAGAGACTATTGGAACAAGTGATTCAAAGATTTGTTACAGTTAATAAACCTTTGGTAAATCCTGACATGTACATCTCAGCCCTGAACACAGTGTGAAACCAGACCTGAACTAGTCAAAATAAAACTCAGATCAGCCAGTACAGTGGGAGCTCCCTGATTTATTATATTTAATGGATAGAGGAACGTATGAAAAAATACAATGGGTGCCATGCATTCAAAAAAAATCTGGAATGCCTGTATTGCAGGTGTTGTAGTATATTTAAGGGGAAACATAACTCATTTACACACCAAAGCCGCCTGTTTACAACTTTTGAAGAATGCATGTGCTGTATAACTCTGTAATGAATTTACTCAAGGCGGCATCCGTTAGAGCTGAAGACTGTGAGTATGAAAAGTGATATATACCTGCAAACATTCAGAAGTAAAGCCAATAAAAGCAGCTCACGTGAGCCTACAATAGTCTTCAAGTTTTGTTTAAAGGAAAACTCCAGACGAGAAATAAGTTATTAGACTTCCTCAAAAGAATCCCCCTCGTATGTCCACCAGTCTTGAAAACAGGAAGTCAACCATTCCTGCATGGTTTAGTTTTCATGTATTCATGAGACTAATTTTAACAAATATTATTATGCAGCACACTTCTCATTTTAAATGACTCCATCGCCATCCCTCCGTAGCTCAGGGACCATCACACTGTCACCATGGAGACAGCAGGACCCCGCTTTGACAGACACAACAGAGCTCAATGAAAGTAACTCTACAGTTACATTCAAACTTCTATTCAGTATCTGTAATGTTCCCTGAATGGAACTGTTTATCTGGTCTTGCTCCGCTGAAGCCAGTCATTGTATTAAGACCGGTTCGAGGGTGACCCGCGGGTCTTACCTGTCACTCTAGTTTCCTGATATATTTCCCCTCGAACCCTGCACAAGTTGAAAACAGTGAATCACGTTTCACTCCAGGGGTATTCTGATCTTATGTCGTCATTTCTGATTGGCTCCTGAGGCTGGTTGTTATGACAGCAAAGCATATCCTCGTTGCTGGAAGTGGCACCGACAAATCATAACATGTCAGTACATCTGACAATGTCAGCACATTTGACTTGCACACACACTAACACACACACACACACACACACACACTTGCACAAACACACCTTCATCTTTGTATTTCTATCCTGCAGGGGACCTTGCAATGATTTGATTTGATCTCACCTCACCAACTTAAACACGTAATCTCACCTTATAAACCTTTATTCATAAAAAAAATCTGTACCTATTCATACCACATCCATGAATCAGCTTGAAGATGTGGGGATGCTCAAAATAACCCTGATTCACAAAAATATCCTCATGCAATATAGCTCTTGCAAAAATGTCATACCTAGCCACACACACACACTCACCAGCACACACACACCTGCATATGTGACCTAATTTACCAAGGCTGTTGAGACAGGTGTCTGCTCGTGTGCTGAGAGGTGAAAGTTCACATCTGCGTGCCAAAAGGAAAATGTGCAGCACTGGAGAGATTGCGCTCCACTCACACGGTGTCAACATTTTAATTAATGGCACAGTCAGTCTAGGCACACCTCATTTACTGAAGCACTTCTCTGGGTTTTTGGCCCGGCTCCTCCATGCTGCCCTCTCTATCATTTTAATATGAGCCTTGAGTGGCCTTCGCCCCGTCCATTTAGCTGCACCGCAGACAACACTCACATCCAGACATGCACAGACTTGATTGTTGATGATCCTCATCATCCACTCAAGGGAAATGAACGCAGACATCTTCAAAACTAGCCACAATATTGCCCCCTGAAACCCATAATATCTCTACAGTAGGGAGGCGCTGGAATGTGGAGCAGGGGTCAGTCCATGCTCCGTCTACTCTACGGCTTTTGACTGCGATCACACTGTATCAACATCACGCTCTGCTCGCACACACATGCGCGCACCAGGGAATCTGCAGATCTGTCTTAAAAAGCATGGACTTCAGTTTTTAAAAGGCCTTGGACAGTATTAAATGTCTTTTTGTATGTTTAGATACATATAAACTATAGGTGGGATTGCTATGACGATTTCTGTGGAGGTCCAGTTTGTGTTAAATTTGTTCATTACATCATTAGTAAATATTATTCTGGAGCTGCAACAATTAGTTGATGAATAAATTGGTCCATTAACAGAAATGTATTTCTATTTTGATAATTAATTCAATTAAGTTATTTATTAACTGTTTTCTGAATTCAGCTTCTTGAATATTTTTCTGCTTTTCTCTGTTTTATATTATTGCAAATTATATAGTTGAAACAAGACACCTGAAGATATAAATTTCTCACATTTTATAGATCAAACTGTTAATCATGAGAATAATTTAGAATATAGATAATGAAAATGGCCAAAAGTTTCAGCCCTGCTGACAAAAAGGTGATATAAGGCCATTTACTTTGGCCATCATGATTGTGAAACAGGTTTTAAACTATATTGTACTGTATATAAAAAGGTCTTAAAAAGTCTTACATTTAATCCCCACAGAAACACTGACACACCCAGTGTATGCAAGCTGTTTAAATGCTGCAGGCTTTATCATACCTTTGTCTGCACTCTTCATGAAATATTGGTTTTATGTTTGTCTTTTTTGCCCAGACTAATCCTCAACATTATGGTTCAATAGCAGATATCATATGTGATGTATTGTTGCGTTAACAGTTTGATTCTCAGTCTGAATCCACTTAAGCCTGAAGCAACCCTACAGGTTCAGACTGATTCTGGCTTCAGTTTCTTTTATTTCCCTCAGGCTCAGTCTGTGAATAGTCATGTTTCATTTTATTTGTTCGTTCTTTCTTCTCTAAATGAGAGCATGTGAAATGATGCATTTTCTTCAAACAGGTGCACTTCTGCCCTTGTGACACAAAACTGACAGGAGTGTAATTTGAGTGTAATGACATTCTTTACCTCCTGTAATTAATGAGCAGAAATATAGACCCTGCTTTCAACAGATGGCTGATACTGCAGGTTATTTTAGAATATTCTTAACAGCTATTCAGGCTGATAAAGAAAAAAAGCCTGCAGCAGTTCAGACAGTTAAAACAGAGAATTCGTTTGAGTAGTACAAGGGCTGACATTTAAAAACACATTTAGATACAGCTTTTCTCTCAGGTCTTAGACCTCACAGCTTGACCCCAGCCAGGCCCAAATCTGTCCAGCCCAGCCTCAACTTACCATATGTCCTGCCAGGTCCTCCTACATAAAACACAGCTCGTCTGCTTATGTAAATTCCCCCACAATTCCTCTGTCAATCATCTGATCGCTGGCTGAGAATTTGTATCCATTGTAGCACCAGGCACCTGACTAAATAAACTGACAGGGTGTCAAGCTGGAGGGTGATCATGTGAGGTGATAAAGGTTGTGTTCCCCCCCAAGTACATTTATCCCAGTGAGGCCCCAGAACAGTAGATCCCTGTGCCACGGTACACCACCGTGTCATTAATATGAGACGTCCCGGTAGAGCGTGCACTGATGACACAAGGCTTAATCACAGCCAGGAGGCGAGAGAACAAGTCTCAGCAGCCCCTTAATCTCCTCTGTGGTAAGACACATCTGGTCTGAGGAGCTTTGAACTTTACATCTCCTAATATCTGATATCATGAGGCTTTATTGGATTCCATATGTAAATGTATTAGGGTTTGATGAATTAGCTCATAACCACCATTCTCCGAGTTTAATTATGTGTCTTTGTTGAACAGTCATGATCAAGATCTCTTTCTTCATCTTTATATTGGTTTCCCCCTTTTTTAAAATTAGTTTATAAAATTAAAATTACAAGCTGTGTCATTGAGTGTTCTTATCCATATCTCTTATTGTTTTTATTGTCATTATTAACTGATTATGTTGCTTTGACAACCAACAAGAAGGTCACACCCTTTTTAATTTCCCTAGGCTGGTGTGTGTCACTGGGTCATCCTCTCATGACAGGACAGATATTGTCCAACTGGATGTGGTTCAAGGCGGGAAAGGGAAGTCAAAGGAGAGCTTCTCGTACTTAGTGAGTATTCTCCAGACTTCTACCCTCCTGCTGATCTTTGCTTTTTATTCTATCTGTCTCTCCCTCCACATTTTTCTTTTTCTACGCTCTCTTCTTCCTTGTTCCCCACTGGGAAAGCCTCCCCAAGTGTGTCAGTTGAGTGATAACAGATGCGTTTTATGATTCTGAGGAATGCGAGTGTGTGGGAATCTTCAAACGTTGCAACTAAGCGCCATTGTCATTCTGCAATCGCTGCCAGAAAAAACAAATATGGCGATTGTTGGAATGTCCCTTTGCTCTGAATTCATCACTTGTTGGGTCAAGCCAGCCAGCATTGTGTTAATGGACCTCAACCCACACAGTCTCCCATTAGATTCAGCCAGTGGAAATACCCATGTAAGCCCTTTGTTTCTCTTTGTTTGTAGACAAAGAGTTTTTCATAATTCAATCGGAGCAGCCTATCATTTCAGCGGCACTGTAGAGCGGCTGTGCCTGTGAGTCATCCCGCAGAGGAATCACCCCGATCTTGAAGCCTCTCTTGACACACAGGGATGAAGAAAATCCAGAACAACAAACATTATGCTGGGCTGTTATGAGGACTCCTCTCTGCCATCCTTATCCAACACTGAGATGATCAGTGCGAGAGGGTTTTTTACTGCTGGGGAAGAACGAGAAAACAGTT
Organism: Larimichthys crocea; assembly: GCF_000972845.2. Lineage (NCBI taxonomy): Eukaryota > Metazoa > Chordata > Actinopteri > Sciaenidae > Larimichthys > Larimichthys crocea. The sequence goes on from NW_020861315.1 coordinate 208,171, forward strand.
TTGGAGACAGGATATTCGCCTCTACTGCGTCTCCTTCCTCGAACCTTTAGACGGAAACATCTGCCTCCTTACACCCACTCTGACATGCAAACATACAATAGGTCTCCTCTGTCCGCGCACACTGAGGAAGTGAATCCTGTCAGTGAGGATAAGAGGCTTCCCTGGAGGCGAGGTTCATGGCGGGGATAGAAAGTTCGGAAAGAGCAGGAATGCTGATGCTGGGAGCTGCAGAACTGGACAGGGATATTCTTCGCCCAAGGATCCATTGTGTGTGTGTGCATTGCACACATGCGTTTTTTTCATGCCTATGCATGAACATTATTGCTTCCTACCCGCAGTAAAACTGTCCTGCAAATTTGGACCCAGAGGCCTGCTTGCTTCAGGAGCAGTTTAACATATTGCAGCATGGGCTGTCTTCACAATTTTCCTCCTTAATTTACTGTTATAGTCAGCAGCTGTCTCAGCCAATCTGAAAAGACAAGATATTTGAACCTCAAAGGATGAGATTTTATTTGGTGTCAAGAAAAGCATCATAGAGCACAAAACACAGTTTGAGTAAGCCTGTCTTTGCCAGTGACAGAAGCTGTCAGATGTCTAGTCTTGTTACTCATGTGCTGTGTCTTTCACCTGGATTCAGGTCCCGAAGCTGCTGTCCATGAATCCGAGGAAGGGCTCTCGTGCTGGGGGAACTAGAGTGTCCATTCAGGGGGAGCACCTGGACATTGGCTCTCAGATTAAAGTCATGGTTAACAACACGCTGGAATGTATCATCATAGAGTAAGTCCTGCTTATTTTAAATTGTTTGCTTGTCTTAAGAGCAGGCCAAGTCTCAAGTCTGGCAGAGCAGGTCTTGAGATGATGTCATATCATGTCATGATGCATGTCTCTCCGTGCTGACCAGTAAATGACACAGCATTGAAAGGGGCTTTCCTTGTGATCACAGTTTCTTTCCATAGCTAACACCAAGTGCTGTAAATGCTTAGACCTTAGCTGTGACCTGTATGATTGCTGATCGTTTCCATATTTCAAGTATCTCACCTTTGTCAAGTCTCAAGTCTAACTCGAGTGCTTATATGAAGATCTGCCTAACTACAATAGCCATAAGTGTGATTCTGTGTGGAAACTTTTGGGGTTTTTTTGCACTTGTAGACATCACAATGATGTGCGATTACGATGTTTACCTCATCTTTTAGGAAAAGAGATGAAACCATTGAGTGCACAATGCCCCAAGCCTTACAGCCACACACCGACTCGGTGGCAGTGTGTGTGGAGTTTGAAAACGTCCCCTGCCAAAGTGAGCTTAGCACCACGTACACCTACGAGAAGAATCCCATCATCAGCTTCATCCATCCCCAAAAGAGCTACCTCAGGTTGGTAGACTGCGACACACTCACACTCACACACACACACACACACACACAGACACAACACAAGCATTAAAAACTAAACACCTTAAACATCTCAAGCTGGATGAGTCTGCGGTTCCCCTCCAAGAGTCACTGACATATGTCATTACTGTAATGTCATCCTGATGTGCAGTTTTTTTCTCCCTCTATTGTATTCTAAATAGCTCAGCATGTGTGTGACAGGGTAGCGTCATTGTCTTTGATGACATGTGTGCGCATTTTTACTGCAGTCGAACTGTTTTGCATTATTATCTGGTCTCTTGTTTCTCTCTTGTTTTGGTGCAGTGTCTCAAAGTATTTGCATACTAGTATGTATTTGACACATTGTCATGGCTGAGATGTGACTCTCTGTGTCTTTATGTGTATTTATTTATGTGTGTGTGTGTGTGTGTGTGTGTGTGTGTGTGTGTGTGTCACAGTGGTGGTAGGATCATTACAGTGACAGGCCAAGGTTTTGATCTGGTGCAGAGTGTCACCATGCAGGTGCTGGGAATTGGACAAACAGTGAGTAACCAGCTGAAATGTTTCATTGTTTTACTTTTTCTTTAAAACTCTTTAGACTACATAATCAAGCTTTATAACTAATACATGTGTCAGGAAATCACACTTGCAACCTAGGTGGTTAGCTGAGCTTAGCATAAAGACTGGAAGCAGGGGGAAACAATTAGCCAACCAAGGTCCAACCAAGAAATAACCCCCTTTGCAACTACAGGTTGTCATTTTTACACATTTTGACACATTTTGTATCAACTTAACATGAGATATAACATGGTGAGCTTTAGAGGTGCTTTCTTGTCTGTATCAGACTATTCCTTCAAGAAATATGCAAACATTGACAGTTTAAAGTGATGTTGCAGGTAGATCATATTATTGACTATATGACATATGATTGACTATTGACTATTGATTTTTTTAAGGCACAATATGCACTTTGAGCCACTTTGTGTTCTCTGGTCCTTCTTCAGCCCTGCAAAGTAGACTCCAACTCTATGATCAGCTGCCTATCCCACGCATCTAGCCAGTCCCAGCTGACCTCGGTGCAGTTCTTTCTCAACGGAGTCCTCTACACGGGTGACAGCCCTTCCTCCTTTGACAGTGATGAAGAAGAGGAGGAGTATCAGAAAGGTCACTTCCGCTTGGAGTATGTGGAGGACCCTCAGTTCTTCACTGCCAACAAGGAGAAGCTGATTAAACACCACCCAGGAGAGCCACTGACACTTATCATCAACGTGAGTGACACTGCTGAGACAGGAAGTTCAGATTAGTGCTTCGCTGTTGTGTTGGCCAAGGACATGCTTATTAGAAAATGTGATTTTAAATCAGTGTAGTCCACCTGGGAGTAGAAAGCAGTTTTATTGATTACATATAGTTTCTATTGCATAGCTGGTAAAAGCAGAAGTTATGGTAGCCTTTAAATTATATTTTACATGTAATTCAACATAAATGTGCAGCAGTTGCTTGTACTAGCACTATTACTGTATCATAAATGATTTAAGAACTTAATTTCAATTATTTTAATTCTTTAACCTATTTAGGTAATCTTTGAACGGAACTTTAAGCAGCAATAATTACAGACTCATAGTCTCAAGTCTCAAGTCTATATTCAGGTTTTAGCAGATAGATTACTTAAGCGCTATTTAGCAAAATGATTATTTCAATATTTTAAACATTGTCCTTTGCTACTAAAAAAAAATAAATTAGATAAAAAAGGAAGATTCAGGTTAACATTAATAAACCTAGTAACCATTCAAAAATGGAACATTACCCAAAAGCACCATAATTACATGAAAACAAGAAGACTATGACACTAGAAACTGCCTGTACTTTGCCACAATGGTGCTTTGAGCTCAAAGAGGTGAACTAACCCACTGACCAATTGACACTGCCGTCCACAGACACTGCCGTCTCTAGAGCCATGGCGCTAACCTATCTAGAAATCTGACAGAGACACTGACCTACTCTGACAGTCACACTTAAAGATACTATCAGCAGAAAACAGTGGCTCTTAACAATCCCAGCTTTCAAAAAACGCAGAATCAAATTCCACAAAGAACAAGTGATGGTGTTTTCTAAAGGTTACTTGTTTCTTGGCTCCAAAAGCACCACTGCTGTAAAATCACTTCCCCCACTGTGAAGAGCCTCAACGTTCCTTTATTCATATTCACATAAACCAGAGCCACATAAAACACATCAAAGGCTCCCATCCGCTAAAAACATGTTGATTTCTGTCAGGGGTCCGAGGGGGGGAAGGGCATAGTTGCAGCTCCGAGGGAGGTCCTATGTTCCTGTAGCCCCGGGTGTTTTAAGCACCTGTCTGCATGGATTCATCACCTTAAAGCGCTGCTGGCTGTGACACCGTACGACATGCAAATGGTTACAGCGCAGATGGGGAAGTTGGGACATGATGCAGCTTCCTCTTCATGCTTTTGTGTGTGTCAGGATGAGGCCCCTGCAGGAATCGCTGCCTCAGCCCAGTCGGTCTACATGGGTGACTTGTCTGTTGTTTCCTGTTTTCTTTAGGAAGGTGGATTCCACTTGTGGTGGATCTGAATGGGGGGAGAGAATGTGTGTGTTTGTTTAATAGGGAGCTTGTTAGTCAGCCAGATCCTATATTAAGGACCTGAGCTGGAATGTGGGTGGGTTTTGTTTGCTTTCATCCTGCTTTGGCTTTAAGAATCCGTTGTTTTGGTCCAATGAGTTTAAGTGTGAAGATTTAGTGTTGTATATGGCAGTTAAACAGTATATTTTACAATATGCTCCAACATATTTTGTTATGTTGATGTATGTGTGGTGTATTATGAATGTGTAAATGTGTGTGTGGTTAAGAGGGGTGGTGTGTGTTGTGTCTGTGTTAGGAAGCATTTGTTGACAGAGACCCAGGGGGTGGCATCCTGCAGTAGGGACAAGACACGGCCCTAAGGGTGTAATCAAAGCAAGGAAGCACACTGGGGATAAACACACACGCTTCCTCACTTGTCATTCTCATATTAAAGGGAAATTGTAAAGTGGGTCATATCTTCGTAGTTTCTCATACATCGATAATAACAAGTCGGACAGGCCAAGTAATAAGAGCAGTCGATGATCATAGAGGTTTTAAGCTAAGCTTATTTAGAGAGGGAAACATAGGGGAATCCTTCAGAGATCACAGGGCGACTTCCTGGTTCAGTTTCAGATAAAGTGCTTTAGATATGTAGCTAAACTATTGGCTTGTTTACAACCTGTGTGATCGTCTGCCCAACCATGTTTCTTGCTTCCTGATCTCAGCTTTTACTCTGGGGAGTTGGGGAGTACAATGATGACCAAATCTGTGAAAATAAGAGCCTGAAATTTTCTCAGTCTAAATGTCAATGTAAAATAAACATTTAGTCAGTATACTTAACAATCTTATAGACTCAAGTAGAAATATATAGACCTGACATTAAAGTGGTATTACATTGATTAAGTATCAGTTTGGAGACTTAAGTGTGGGAAGAAAGTCAAAATCAAAGTTCAGTTGAAGATATCTGGATAGTCTCATGTTATGAAAACACTAGATCCTACATTTCCCATGATGCAACTCCATCAATCCCTCTCTGCCCATGTTCTCAAACTATTGGCAGCACTACAATAGATAATCAGACTCTAGAAAGCTCCCTCCAGTGCCACAGAAGACAAACAGAAGTACAACTGTTTTCTTGTTTGTTTCTGTTTTGACATAAACTGAACTGCACATGTAATTAATTAATCTAGGACTTGGAGTGAGAAGCGAGTCTTGGATTGACACAAGACTATGTTGGATTGATAAAAATGGACCATGCTGCTTATTCCAACAGGCTCCTGTATATGGCCCTGAGAATGTTATTTTGGGCAGAGACAGGGAGGACTGTCAGCGGGTTTGTTTGTAGAAACTTCCCTGGCCATGTGAGAGAGGCAGCGGGAATGTTTGCTGCTTTAAGCTGAACTCTAGCCCAGAATGGATGAGTTTTCTGCTGGCTTCCTCTGCGTGACAGCTGCGTGACAGGCCTGCCACGGCTTGGTTTCTATGTGTGTGTCTGTGTGTGTGTATATATAATAACGTGTATGTGTCTGCATGTATGTGTGAGTTAAAGCTACTGTGGTGTTCTTGAATGTTACCTGTGCCTGTTCAAACCAGCCCCCTCTGGTCTCTTACCACTGACCGGCTGACGGCTGTTTTTGTTCATTTCTGGCGCAGAAAGGGCCGAGCGATCTGGAGCTGGTGCCGGAGGAATACTCAGTGATGATTGGCCCATATCCCTGTAACATCAGCTTCCATAACGACCAGCTGTTCCACTGCACCATCAGCGGACTGCTGAGCTCCAGCGAGAGAGAGCTGCCTGTGATTGTAAGTACGCAAGCATGTAAAACACCGAAATAAAATACAAATACCAATACAGCATCGTGTCGAAAATATCACTGATAATTTAAGGACCACCCATCTGTCATCGGCAAACCATTTAATCAGAATCCAGACCATCTGTGATCTTCATTGAGACAGATTTGATCTGCACAGGTCTGTGCAGTCAGTGAAATGTTTCTCTCGATGCTTTATGAATGGCTTGTAGTCTCCGAGCTTGCCACCATGATTCAGCAGTTAGTCTGGGTGCTGTACCACAGTGGAACAGTGAAATCTTTCCCCCTCCTTCGTTATCTCTTTAATCCTTTATCAGTCCGTCTGTCATCACAGACACAGTCACCTAGCAGACAGACACTATTTGCTCAAAGCGAGAGCTCTGAGGCGTCTGACTCAATGGTGATCTCACTCCTCGCCTCTGTTTTTGTTTTGTCTCCGAGTTCTTTCTATCAAAAATTAAAGGTCTTAATCAAGACGTGGTCGAGCCCTGCACAGTCTTGATAAAACAAGACACTTTTTTTCCCTCTACCCACGTTTCCCATCTGTTGTTGTCCATTTTGGTATGTTTGATATGGCTTTATTAAGGGGGGAAAAGCATTCATCTATATTTAAATATGAGCCCGGCTGTGAGTGGTTTTCTGAAATAGCTCAGAAACATATGTTCGTGTGTCTCTGTCTGTCACTTGAGTTGTACTGTAAGAACAGTTTCCCCACTTTGACACAGAAATAGCAGAAAGCTCTTTCATTTTCCTCTCCCTCTCTCTCTCTCTCTGCTTGAGTACCTGTGGCTAGCTTTCGTACCCACCCACCCCCATCTGTCTCTCAGGATGTCTGAGAATAAACATGTGCAATTAGGAAAGACATAAAGGTAGGGCAAGGGTCAAATCAGATGCCATAACACAAATGGGTGGGCTGCCTGCACGTGACCTGTGAAGATGATTAATGTGCACATTTGACAGGGGCATAAACAGAGCGCACATACATTTTCCTTTGTGTTTGCACATTTGTATAAATGCAAACATGTTGAGCACTGTGTATGGCTTATGGCCATTCGTGTTTCTTCACTTACTTTTGGTGGCAGATCTATTTTTACTTGCCTCTGTTTTCCTTGGCTCTGAAGTGGAGCTGAGCTGCAGAAGTGGATGAGGGGAAGCTGTGTTTTTTGTACTCCGAGCGAAACAGGAACATGGAACAATGGCATTTTCCCCTCCATTACACCAGGCCTGGCTGTTGCAGTCTCTGGAAGAAGGCCTTCTCTCGCAGGTCTGAGTAAATAAATGCCTGGACTAGAAAGAGAAAGAGGGAATGAGCAAGGCAGGAGGGAGCCCAGTGAGCCAGTTTTCTCCACAGAGTAAGACCAGTGTAGGAGGGATTTGGTTTGAGGATTGGAGGCTTTTTTATCTGAGGCTCTTTTTTATGAAGTATGTTCGGATTGGGAAAGGAGAGGGAAAGATGTGAGGAGGGACCACAGAGACCCTGCTGACTAATCAGAAGGCAGAAGTGAAAGTCCTTTTCTTGTCACATCTGGGTTACTCTGAACTAGGTGACTCTTCTAGCTCGTTGCAGCGAGAGACCATTTTTCAAAATCTACAGTGTGTAATATTTTTTTCTGTGTACGCACCTGTGTCCGTGAAAAAAAAAAAAAAGATGTGTCTGTGGATTTGTGCATGTGTGCAGGCACTTGTGTTCCCATTAAGAACTTACCATGTTATACTGCATAGATTTTTGCACTGTATGACAAAGAAAATACCTAATGCACCTACTGTCTCTACTCATTAGCTGTCTTTTTTTTAAATCTCTTTTTCTCAAAATAATTTTGCTTTATCGGCTGATAATTAAATGTCATGGTGTCACATCAGATGTACAAGATTTACAATAGTATAATGCTGAACACTAAGGACAACCAAGTATCCAGGGAGGTTATTAACAGTTGCACGTCTTGAGAAAGAAGTCCTGCTTTTATTTTCTCTCACTTGGACCAGTTTATTTATTTATTTATTTCTTACTATCACTATAAGTTAATTATTCGCCTCCAGCTTCTCCGCTTTTAAAAAAAACTTTAGGAATGCAAATCACATCACACTCATCTTTGCACAGCTTTGGAGTAGACTTGTCACAATATCTGAACAGATATGGAGACATAACTGGGTTATTTTAAACGGGCGGCCTAGACTACTGAAATTGAATTATTATTTATGGCATATTTATTGTTTTCACAGTTCACGGAGTCCAGTAATATTAAGAAAAATTATTGTCTCATAAAAACAATTATAGTGTAAAGCATTATATGAAGCATAATTTATTAGCTATAGGTTGGTTAGGTTTAATGGTCTCCTTGAAGAAGATAATTGTTTATGATTTAGGTGATTTTTTTTATTCTCTTTGTATGATGATTTAAAGGTTATTTGAAATTGTCCTTCATCCCTCATGACTTCTTTTAGTTAGATAAAAGTCTTGAGGTGTGATTCAGGAAGGGAGCCTTTTGTAGTAGGTTTTATTTATAGTGCTTAAGACATAAAGGTTTTACGTGAGAAGTTATTTTTCTGACAGATTTCACCACTGAAATAGTATATTTGGTGTGCACATGAACAAGAACAACTACTAAGACTATGAGAAAAGAAAAACGTATTGATCTGAATTGATCTGAAGAATATTTATGACATGATGAGATGTTTAACAAGTAATATAAAGGTAATGGTGTGAACTGTAGAAGAATAAAAATAAAACAAAAGTGGAGGTTTTAAAGGAGCTCAGTCCAGTTTTTAATGTGTTGTCGCTCTTTCTCTTTCAAGGTGCAAGTGGGAAACTTTCGTCACACCATCGCCAAAGTGCAGCTAGGTGGCAGTGAGCTGGCCATCGTGGTATCCATTGTGGTGTGCTGCGTGCTGCTTCTGCTGTGCACTGTTGGTAGGTTGTGTACACATGCTTACCATGATGGATGTGTGCCTTCTGCAGTGATGGAAGCTCCAGATGTGGAACAGATAAAAGGAATTCTGGGGGTCATAGTTTCCTGCATTTGCTTCATCCCCTTCAGCACAAAGACCCTACTGTTCTCTTCAATGTCTTTGTGTCTCTAAGTGTGTGTGTGTGTGTGTGTGTGTGTGTGTGTGTGTGTGTGTACTCTTTGCTATATTTGTGTGAGTGTGTGTGCAGGGCAGGTGTAGGGGTGAAAATTGGTGCTAGCGCTTATTTTCATGCGATTTCCTGCTTTGAATCCGTTCTCAGATAGATTATACTTTACACAGACATCATCAACAATCATTTTTATGAGAATTTTTTCCATCCATTATGATGAAAGCAGTCACTGTGTCATAACAGTCTGTGTGTTGAAACATGCTGTACATAAACTGCATTTTGTATTTCTCAGCTCTCGTGGTATACTGCACAAAAAGCAGAAGAGCGGAACGCTACTGGCAGAAAACTCTACTCCAAATGGAGGAGATGGAGTCCCAGATCAGAGAGGAGATCCGTAAAGGTGTGTTTACTCAAGAACCCACATATACACACAAGCACACTCTCAGATATTGTACAAGCTCTGCTGTCACAGTGGTTTAGACTTCAAATGATGTTTTGTGTCGATTGACATGAAAAAAGAGCTCCTGGGAAGACGGGAATATTGACCACATATATTTGTCTGTTTGTGTGTGTGTATGTGTGTGTGTGTACGTGTGCGTGTGTGTGTGTGTGTGTGTGTGTGTGTGTGTGTGCATGCAAAATATATGTTTGTTTGAGAGGAGATACAACAGTTGACAGATTTGTGCCTAGTAAGCGTGACTCATAAAACACAGTGTCTGACAAATGATCAGTCACACGCAAGACGCACTGTGAGTGGCCGCATCGCCTCTGCCGTGGCTACACAGTATAGGAACAAGGCCTGTGTGTGTATGTGTGTATGTCTAGGGCATTAGAGTAAAGCTGTGTGAAGGCCACTCCACGTCTGTGCACCTAGATTTATGGCGCATAGATAGGGGGGATGGATAGAGAAAGAGAAGTGGAGGGAGGAAGAGATAGGAGCGGGAGTCAGGGAGAAGCAAAAGCGTGGGAGGAGGGGAGGTTATTTAGTCAGAGGACGCAGATAGATTTGTGGAGTTCAGGGTGAGTGTGCATAAAGGCAAGGGATACTTCTGCTGAGATGAAAGATCTGATAAAAGCAGAAGAGGGAGTGAAAGAAAATGGGGAACTGACATATTCCAGGTTACAGGAACGGGAGGGTTTTGTCCTAAAAGTGAAAAAGAGGGGAGGTTTGGTATTCAGGCCTGCGTCTAATCAGGAGTTGATGGTGTGAACTGACTGCTGGTTTAGGGGACGCTTTAGTGAGCAGGAGGATAAATAACCTAGAGGAGTAATGAAATATGTCTTAAATCCCTCAGGTCTTGTATTCCCTTCTTTCTACACAAACAGTCTGAAGAAATTGGAATTGTAACCCAAATACGTCTCTCATCCCGCGACAGGAAGAGCTCCTCCATAAAGGAATCTCCAGCGTCTCATTAGAGGAGCACATTATCCTCTCCTAGAACATACTATCCAATAAAGTGGCTCCAATATTAGCATGCAGATTCAAGTCAGTGTCTGGATATGCTGATACGGTTTCTGCAGCATGTAAACCACAGCCTGCACACATGTTTTGGATGAGGGCCTCAGACTGGATTTGGCTGCTCTGATTGTTGTTTGGTAAATATTTGCCTGCATGCCGTTCTGGACTGTGCAGTCTGGCAAAGAAAGAGACGAAGAGAGAGAGGAAAAAGATCAGAGGATGAGTCGTTTGGAATAGTTAATATTCGACCACAACACTAGATCTGGAGAAAATGAGGGATATAATTCTGTGCGTGATCTCAAATTTCTTCCACCGAAATTAGACAGACTCTTTCAGATCTCATGGCAGCTTGGGAGAATTTGATGGGTATTGCGTTAGCCTGTGAACAGATTTCTGACTCATTTTGCTTAGCAACAAAAAGGCTTGAGGAGCCAGAAACAGGATTGTGGTTTAAAAACAGTCCCAAGATTCATGCTTTTTTTGTTTTTTATGGGTTTTTTTTGTCCTTTCAGGCTTTGCCGAGCTGCAGACGGATATGACAGACCTGACCAAGGAGCTGAATCGCAGCCAGGGCATCCCCTTTTTGGAATACAAACAGTTTGTCACACGCACGTTCTTTCCCAAGGTGAGAAAGCCTATTTTTCCCCCTACTATCTGATTTCACTGACAATACCATTTTTCTCAATGGGGTTTTAGTACTTCTTCTTGTCTCCGTGTGTCCCGTTTCACATTTCCCACAGCTTGTTATATGCAGGATATAAAATCACCTTGGAACTTTTAAGCACACAGTAGACGTCTAGCAAAGTGTGGTACAGTTTGGCACCCTGCAGGAGAGTTAATGTGTTCTCTATAGGTAAGCATTTTTCTAATGTGCGATCCACCCTGAAGGTAGACTGCCGGCCTATCTGTTGGTGGCTGTTTTTCCACCAATATAGACAGACACGACTCAGCGGGCTTTGTCTCCCAACCACAGGCATGGACTTTCAAGGAGACAGAACAATGGCGGGCACTGAGACAAGGAAACTTTCCCCCTGATTTCTCAAAACACACTCCTCACTCAGCTCACACACCCACACTATTTTGCAAGTATACATGCTCTTGTGCAATGGCAGACGTTTGTTGCACTGTCGTGAAGGAAGTAAGGAGGGAAAGTGTTGAGAGGCTGCATGGAGGGAAACATAAATCTGAGTTTCTTCAGTATCGTCTGTCCGTAATTTCCGCTAAGACAGCAAAGATTCTACTCACGACCCTTTGTGCTCTTGTTTTTCCACAAGAGCTTCTGGTTCTCTTAGATTACACAGGCACAAAACGATGTTAGACGCAGACACAGTTAGAATAGGAGCCAAAAGTAGCTGCCCTGAAATGACAGACTGTGTTGAAAGGCTGCCTCTTGGCTCTGGGTCGGTTTGTTTCTAAAGCCATTAAGCTTCATGACGTTTTGTGTCGCTGTGTCATGCTTCCTTTTCATGGTCAGTCTGGGCCTATTCAGGGCTTCGTTGAGAAATTCTGCCCTTTGGTTCCAGACTGAAAATTGACCGCCAAAGTCTCAAGGCCAGCTCCTTTTGTCTTCACTGTCTATCCATCTTCCTGTATTTACATCCAGAGCTGACTTTGTGTTACAGTTTTCTGTGTGTGTTTATGTGTGTTTCAGATGTGTTCCGATTATGAGAAGAGTCTGGTCCAACCCGCTTATGAGAACGATGGTCTGGGACCTCGAGCGCTGCCAGAGACCCATCCGCTGCTGCAGGACTGGCAGGTGAGGAGTTAAGCCATTAGGATGTTAGGTGCAGTTTAGTTTAGTTTCTTCTGCCAGAGTGACTTGTTATGGGCCTTGCTTCACTCCTTTACTTCTCAACTGGGTCACACTGAAGCTCATTAGGGCTTCACAGTGTGGTTATTGTTGATGAGGAGCAAAGAAAAGCATATTGTGCATTTTTGCCTTTGTGTGCTTGTTTTAATGTCAGTGCAACTCAAGTGCATTTACAAATATAAGCTTGGTCTTCAGTGGTTTCTAGCAAGTAAGACAAAAAAAACCCGTCGAAACATGCTCCCACCGAGTTGATGACAGGTTGTTGACACACTTCCCACTGGCTCATGGACAGCTGAACATTGTGCTTTTCATCGAAATCCATCTATGGTTGGTGTGTGTGTGTATATGTGTGTGTGTGTGTGTGTGTGTGTGTGAGTGTGTGTTTGTGTGATGGAGATGCAGTTGGGAGTGAAAGTTATAAAGAGAGAGTGGGAGCGGGAGCGTGCACTTTCACACACCTCCATGCTCAAAGTGAAGGCACGTGCATGTGTGTGCACATTAGGAAGAGAGAAAGTAACGATCGCCGCGCTGGTTTTGGGTCGGCAGCCGGGGGAGCCTGTCTAACCGTGATGAAGTGCCTTGGATCCACATCGTCTTCCCAGGAAGTGTTTTCCAGGTCACAGCAAATAAATCTCACAGGCGGGCATTTATCTTAATGGACACCCCTGTTCTCCTTCTGTCAGGCTGCAAACCACACCATATGGCTGCAGTCCAGAGGGAAGACTTCATCACACTGCTGCTTAGTCGCACCCATAGATAGACCATACTCATTAAGTCGACTCGGCACATTTAGAGACAATCACACACAGTCAGGGACCGGAGTGGGAGATACAGATACAGTAAAGAACAAGAGCGGGAGGTGTGTGAAGAACCAGAAGGAAGAGCTGTGATAGAAAGATGAAGTGTTTACTAGATAGGTCACTCGAGACAAGAGGTGGTGAAATAGATTAGGGAGGGCCCAGCAGGTGCGTAATGCATTTTAGGTGAAATCACGCAGAGAAAATAACTGTTTCAATCCCCCTTCCTGTCTTCAGGCCACCAACTCAACAAGGCCTAACATAGAGGAGGGCATCACTCTGTTCTCCACTCTTCTCAATAACAAGCACTTCCTGATCACATTCGTACATGCCTTGGAGCAGCAGAAGGACTTCGCTGTACGAGACAGGTAAATACATAACCTGGTATATGTTTGGAAGTTGGAGAAAAAACGGAAAAAAAAACATCCATCAAGATTCACTTAGTCATTAAATAAACAGAATTATTTGCACCACACCCTGAGTAACAACTGTCAGAAAGAATTCAATTTTGTGGTAATTCTTTGAAGCTGTAGCAGTGGTGTTTTATGAGGTTACATCATTTTGTGAGGTGTTTGCTATACAATGGATCAAAGGACTTACAGTAAATTAAGTAAAAGGTGTCGCTTGTAGTAACAAAACCACAGAGAAATGTCACCTGATTCTGCAGTTCTCCTCATCCCCACAAAGCATTTTGCCATCTTTAAGTTCATTGTTTTGGTTTTACTTCTTTCGTTGTGTCATCAGCCTTGTTTCCAGCCTCTGAAAACCCATGATACATTACTAACAGAGCAGTGGCCTCTATAATCACAAGTCAAAAACAAAGTCAGCTTTTTTTTTTTTTTTTTTTACAGCACAATAGTATTTATCATACAGCTGCTGTATTGCATGGCATTACACTGTTTACAGACGGTGTCTCTATTTTTCCATTGTTTACCTCTGCTGCTGTTTTGCTTCTCATTCTAATTTGTCTGTATCTGCTGCTTACAGCGCAAAAATATCTTTATTGTTCAGAAAAGTGGTTGCTCCCGCTTTGTAAATACTTGGTCATTTATAAGTATAGCTGTTTCGGTGTCCTTAAACTGGCCAGTCACTGTGGAGAATCAGAGAAAATTTCCAGAGGCAAGACCACATCCCTGTCCCAGTTCAGCATCAGCACTTACTGACTGATGCGGCCCCTTTCTCCTGGATTAAAGGGGCTTTGTTAGGGAAATCCCCTGCACCTCTGGACTTACTCACCCAGACACTCCCTGCATTAGATCAGGGCTTTATTTGGCATAGCAGTCACAGGTGCTGTGGGGAGGTCAGATCCTTGTTGTTGTTTCTATAATGTAGTTATTTTTAAGTCACTGACCACACAAACTGACAGGGCATGTTTGCGTGAGCATGTTTTTGCTCATCTGTCTCCTCTGCTAATCTGTTTTCTCACCCTTCAGATGCAGCCTGGCGTCTCTGCTCACTATCGCCCTTCATGGTAAGCTGGAGTACTACACCAGTATCATGAAAGATCTGCTGGTTGACCTGATTGATGCTTCAGCATCCAAGAACCCTAAATTGATGCTGCGCCGCACTGAGTCTGTTGTGGAGAAAATGCTGACCAACTGGATGTCCATCTGCATGTACAGCTACCTCAAGGTGAGTTTGGAAAAAGATATGAGGCAGGATTGATTAAAACAAATGACCACAGTTCTGATTATTGACTCCATGCTTTGCCACATTCTTTAGGAAACAGTGGGTGAGCCTTTCTTCCTGCTGCTGTGTGCGATCAAGCAGCAGATCAACAAGGGCTCCATAGACGCTATCACAGGGAAAGCCCGCTACACCCTCAATGAGGAGTGGCTGCTCCGCGAGAATGTTGAGGCCAAGCCACAGGTCTGATACCTCACATTATTCTGTTTTGTAGAGCTCAGAGGCCGATGTCAAACTTCAACTCACTAACTGCTGGAAAGTTTGAGTCATGCTAAAATTCAATTTGCATATTTTTGCAATTTTTTTCCCCCGGCAGAATATGAACGTGTCCTTCCAGGGCTGTGGCATGGACTCGCTGTCTGTCAGGGTCATGCATACAGACACAATCTGCCAGGTGAAGGAAAAAATCCTAGAGGCCTTTTATAAAAATCTGCCATTCTCCCAATGGCCCCGAGCAGAGGATGTGGACCTGGGTAAGAGCACATTTTCTCTGATTATTTTCATCCTTTCCCCTGCCCAACCCTCCGAGATATAGTAATCTCCTTTGCAAAAGGTCAATTCCTCTCATGAAGCTCAACTAACCCGAGGCTGCAATATAATAAATGACAGAATGCATCGAGCAGAGTGTACAGTGATAATCACAAAGAGTTATTGCTTTCAAAACTGTGGAGCCTGCAGAGCTGATTTGATTAATGGCCCAAGAATATTTCCACAGGTCGTGACACGGAGAAAGTGCGGCCGCCCTATGCCTCACATATTATTTTCCAAATTTAGGATGAAATTGTTTAATATCGCTCCCCTCTCCTCCCTTCTCCTGTCTCCTTTCTCTCCTCTCTCCCACTTTTCTGTCCTTCAGAGTGGTTTGACTCTGGCAGCAACAGCAAGCTTCTGCAGGACCTGGATAACTCCTCAGTGATGGAGGATGGCAGGAAGAAACTCAACACAGTCTTCCATTACCAGGTGTGTGTGTGTGTGTGTGTGTGTGAGACCACTGTGGTGGGTGTTGTCATTGGTGTACCTGTATATATCCCTAATATGGTAGCAACATCAGCGGGGGTGTTGAAGGTGAGAACTCCTTATAAATGGTGTCACTGGCTGTCCATGGGTGGGAGGATGCTCTCTGCTTCTATGTGGCTGTACACAGTTTGTTATTGGTGCTTCTGTTCATTTGTTGCTGTGTGATTTTTCTCTTCATGTACAGGTCAGTTACTGCAGCATAGCTGTAGCAGAGCCGCTGTATTACACAAATTAGATTTAGACAGACAGTACACAGTGTGTTTGTGTAATTATGTAACATTTTATGTAAATTGTAATGCTCAACAACTGTTACTGAATACAAAATAATGATTGTTGCTTGTTAATTACCACTAACTGTAATATCCTACATGATTTAATCACTCATCACAATATTTTAATACCTAACTCAGAGACAGGACATGTTTTAAAGCATAACAAATACTCTGCTTGGAATAATACATTGTGATTTGTTTTTGTGTTTTTCCTCCCTCATTAAGAATTCTTAAATTCTTTTGTCTCATTGAAAAAAACAAAATCTATAAATATGCAAATCGCTCACTTCAAAAGTTTAAAGAGAAAAGGAACACCTGCACACTGAATAGACATTCCCAAAAATTATTATTTATTAAAGTCCCCCTCTGCTCAAAAATGTGCTTTGCTTTTTGATGTTTGACCTTCACTGTGCTGAATGACGCATGTGCACAGTTTGTTCTCACATCGATCTGCTGAAGGGGAGAAAGCTTCTCTGTGCTCACTTTAAATCTGAGTTATAATGTGGACGAATGAGCGTGATAGCTCGTTTGGAGGCCAGTCATGGTCAGATAAGTAACTGGCACAAGTGCAATGTGGAAACTTGAATCCGCCAGTGGACAAACAATGAGAAAGGATGTTTCACAGACATCTTGTGTTCATTAGTCAGGTTAGTCATATGTTCTGGATTTTTCTGCGAGGGAGAAAGAATAGATGTCATTGTTTATGCTGTTTTATTGTGGGGAAAAAAATCTGACAAATTATTATTCAAAGCAGAGTATTTTTGTTTGTCTTAAAACCTGTCTGGTAGGGATCTTTAACAATAACAGCAGACATTATATGAGTCCTCTAGGACTTCTCACATGTACTATACCTAATCCATTAATCAAAAGATCGTTAGTTTGATCCACGGCTCCGCCGGTCTGCATGTCGAAGTGTCCTTAGGCAAAATACTGAACCCCAGATTGCTCCCAGTGGTGCCGTCAGTGCATAAATGTGTGAGAATGCGATTAGCTCATTTCTGATGAGCAGTTGGCATCTTGCATGGCAGCCAGTGTATGAATGTGAAGAGAGTGGTCGGAAGACTAGAAATGCGCTAAATACAGTCCATTTACCATTTAATCACGCATTAAGATTTACTTGTTGAAACTTACTGAAGTTTTTTTTTTTTTTTGTTAAAAACAAATCAAGTAAAATGTCATGTCTGATATCCCACTAAGAAAGTCTTTACGTAGATGTGTGTTTGCTTATGTCTGTATTCATTTGTGCATGAGTAAACAGTCATTCAGTGACCCTCGACCTTCGACCCTTTACCTGTACTTGCTAAGTGCTCTGTTTAGTTTTTGCTGAGCCATTGGGACAGAGCTGTGAAAGCGGTGAGCTGCAGCGTGTACTAACAGTCTGGGTTCACTGGCGAGGCTGTTCAATCCATTTCACCGCGGGTTGACTTTAATGAGCCCAGCCAGGCTCCTGCAGACTTGCCACCACTCTAGATGCACACAAGACCGACCCGCACGCACACCAACCAACATATGCACCTCTCAACACCATACTCCCCTCGAGGGCATGCTTAATGACGCTGCTCTGTTGCACCCCAACTCACCCCTGACCCCATGCCCTCTGTCCTCTCCCTTCTTCCCTCCACTCCCTCCTTCTTCTTCTTCTTCTTTCCCTTCACAGATCCCAGAGGGGGCATCGCTGGCTATGAGCTTGAAAGACAAGAAAGAGAACACCCTGGGGAGAGGTACGTCACCTTCAAACACACCCATTCCTCGTTGCTTTGTCACACACACTCACTCACACTTGGGTAAATACACACACTCACTCCATCACAGGAAACGGCACATGCTTAGTTGGCCACGAGAACACGATACGCTCATGTAAACATGTATGAAACCACACACCCTCCACGTCCTCAAAAGACACAGCGGACATCTAAACACACTCACACCTAATAAATCACAACACATACTCTGTGCTGCCCCTTCATTCAGACCTCTTTTTTTCTCTGTTATAGATGTATTCCATTAGCAAATGTCAGCTTGTGGGAAAAATGCGACACAAGTTGGCCCATTGTCGAGCCTCAACCTGCAATATAATGACTGCTCTGCCTGTTGACATATGAGTTTACATACAGCATTTAATGGGCTTGTCCATTTGTTGTCTTGGGTCTACCTTACATAATCAGTACCAGACCAGAGCTCAGTATTGCTCAAGCTCTGTCCATCAAAGCCTCTCCTCTCATTCAAACTGGGCCAAAAATAGGCTTATGTGGACGAAACCTGGCTCTGGCTTCAAAGCATCGAGGGGGTGTTATGAGCCTGTAGTGCTCCCTGGCTAATATAAAACACTGTCCTGTCTGCCTGTGATCAGTGTTGAGGGTCTGGACTAAAGCCCGCTGGGCAGGAGCATCTCTGGCAGAAGGGGCTGTAATGAGAACACACTCACTATATGCTTGTGTGTGTTTGTCTTTGTTATGTTATTGCTTGTGTGTGTGTACTGTGGAAAATCATTTACTGTATTTGTCTGATTTTGTGTTTGGACATACGTATACACATGTATTCATGCATGTCCATGCATGTGTATGAGTGTGTTTAGATCTATATATAAACCAGCAAGGTTTAATGCTCTTTCCAAGCGCTGGCTGAGCATTACCATCTCATTACACCGGCTCCAGAACCAATCACAGACTCCGTGTGTCTGTCTCCCCTAATCTCTCTCTTTTCTCTCTCCTTTCACTCGTAATCTTTCTCTTTCATTCTCTCAGACAGCTCCCCTCCCCTACCTGCCCACAGTCCACCTTAATCACTTTCTCCTCTCACATGTACTCTATCTCCCTCGCTCTGCTGTCAATCTCCCTCTTGTTTTTTTCTCCCTCCTATCTGTCACAGTCCTCTGTCCTCCCTCCTCCTGTCTCCTCTCATTCTCTCAGGTCTCCACCTTGCTGATTACACATTGTTTCATGCTGTGTTTTCTTTTTTTCTCTCTCTCTCTCTTTCTCCTTAGTTAAAGATCTGGATACGGAGAAGTATGTACACTTGGTGAGTAGATCCTCATAGGTAATCCGAGTATTTCTATAAGTGCGCCTCTTAGTTTATTAGGTTTTCCGGTGTGTGCCACTGTTAGTCAGCCCTGGAGCACGCCTGATGACGAGTGAATAGGGGTGAATGGAGGTGAAAAGAAAGCTGCTGAGAGGACATGACAGCATTAATGCAGCTTAAGCTCTTTTATAAACGTCAGCCAAGATATGGGCCCTTTGACTTTAGAATAATGAGTTCCTCGGAACACAATTTACCGGGTGAATAGTTAGTTTTACAGGACAGTTCTTGGTTCCTTTTTTTGACACAAGTAGGTGGATTCTGACTGCTTCTTTCTTTCCTCTACCCCTATTTAGACCTGTATGAGCAAGTCAGAGTCATGATCCTTTACACAGTGAAAACCAGAATTTCCCAACTCCCCTCACTTCCTCAATTCTTTGTATTATTTAGCTCTTCAAAATACCCTTATGTGGTTTCTGGATCATGTGTCTAATGCAAAAAACAGAAAATTCCTCCATGGCAAGTGAGACAGCAGAGACAGTAGAGCATTCATTTAGCTACTTATGAGGGTTTTTTATTACATCAACCTGTTGATCTTTGCTTTTACAGGTCCTACCTCACGATGAGCTAATGGAGACCAAGAAGTCACACAGGCAGAGCCATCGCAAGAAGGTCTTGCCTGAAATCTACCTGACACGTCTGCTGTCTACAAAGGTAAACACAGGAAACAAGAGACTGTTTGTCAGCACTACAGAGAGGCTCAGGTTATAGCTTGGTATCTTTTTATGGCCCATATTAGCCTCAGGGGCCATCTAGAAATCCCCACATCTCATGAAACCATGTCTCTGCATATCTATGAACTGCCTTTTTTTTCTTTTCCTCCACAGGGAACTCTTCAGAAGTTCTTGGATGACCTCTTTCAAGCCATCCTGAGCATCCCTCCAGACCGCCCCCCTCTGGCTGTCAAATATTTCTTTGACTTCCTGGAGGAGCAGGCTGACAAACGGGGCATCACAGACCCAGACACCCTGCACATCTGGAAAACCAACAGGTAGACAACTAAACTCCCTCTAAAGTCCCCTTTGGCCACCTCACTGTGCAAGGCTTTAAAAGCTTATCTCTCCCTCTGTAGTTTACCCCTGCGTTTCTGGGTGAACATCCTGAAGAATCCCCAGTTTGTGTTTGACATTGATAAGACAGATCACATGGACGCCTGCCTGTCTGTCATCGCCCAAGCCTTCATAGACGCCTGCTCCATTTCTGACTTGCAGCTCGGCAAGGTGAGACTATCTATCTATCTATCTATCTATCTATCTATCTATCTATCTATCTATCTATCTATCTATCTATCTATCGGCTGATGCTGAAGCACTTAATAATATGATGATTCTCACCCAAGTTCTGGAGTTATTAGGAGCATCTTTTTTCTCTGATTTCTGGACATTTATTCATGATAAACACTGGAGATAACGACATCATTGAGAAGTGTGAGTCACACTGAATCAAAATGAAATATGTGCATCAGGTCCTTGTGTTAAGATTGACTGCGCGAAGGAGTCATAACTCCGTCAAACAGTATCTCTGTCTAACGGCTCTCCCTCTGAGCAGGCATGCCTCACAGTTGGAAAACAGTCTGATCTATCAAACTGTATCTGTATATCACTTCTACCTGATTAAAGAAAGGTTATATATCTGTGATTATGTCTATATATCTATACATTCGTCTGTGTATGTATCTAACACACACACATACATGCCCCCAGAGTCCCCCAGTGAACCCTTATCCCTAAGCCTTCAGACTGTCAGCTCCGTCTACCTCTCCTCATGTTATTTCAGCCGAGTTGGCTGATCCAAGGTCATGAGCACCAGGGATCTCTTTTTGTGCTGTGCGCGTGTATGTGTGTGTGTTCAGGCGTGCATATATCTGTCTGTCTGTCTCTCTGTCTGTATCTTTCTATCTGTGTGTGTGTGTGTGTGTGTGTGTGTGTGTGTGTGTGTGTGTGTGTGTGTGTGTGCTTGCATGTCAGTGTCCTCACAGCTCACAAATCCGTCTCATTCCTCAGACACCGTGACCCTGAGCACGCTCTGCTTCCTGTCTCCCCCTGACTGGCTTCCTCCCTGGAGGGAGCCGAGGACTCATCAAATAATGCTCTTCTTTCACTGAGAAACAGTCTGATTTATATACTTCAGCTCGGTGCCAAAGAGCCAGTGTAGTTACCGCAGCTATGTTCACGTGTACATGTGGACAGGCACATACATACTGTATGGATACAAAGCCATAAAACCCTCAGCGATAAGACATTTATCGCACACGGTGTCTCTGCAGCCTCCTCATTAACATGTCGCATCTGGCAGAGCATGTTTTGTGGAGTCATCAGGTTCAAGGATATGGAGAAGCTTTCTTCTGTAGGTCAAGGAGACCGGCATGACACGCTTCTGCATTTCCTCGGCTGTTTACAGTCGCTTGTTTGTGCATGTGATAGCCTCGGGACAGGGCAGTGAAGGGTACAGGGTCTGGATTAGCGGAAGCATAGCAGGGGTGAAAGAGAGGGGTAGGGAACGAAGCAACGCTTGCTGTTTCCACGGAAACCTCTTATCTGGCAAGATACAGACATGGAGGGCCACGGGGTCACAGGGGGGTTACCAGGCAGATGGGCAAACAGCAGGAAGTGACCTTGTGGACAGGAAGAGAGAGGGTTCCCTATCAGAAGGAGCGACCACGGCCACAGCATCGTTAACGGACACACATGCACACACACACACACACACACACACACACACAAACACACACACACATCCAAACAAACACACATATTAGATGACACAAATAACTTGTGACACATAGAAATATTAAGGTGCGCTGTAAGCACATTCACTGATGCTGAAAGCTGAGGCTGGCCGCCTCTTTTTTCTCTCTGTCCTACTTTCTCTATGTCCCTTTTCTCTCTGGCACACACACACACTCGCTCGCAACAGTAGTCACCACTAAAACCAGAGTATGCCCACAACCTCTTAGCCCCGCTACTTTTCTTCTCGCTTGAATGAGCAACAGAGCCTGAAGTGACTGTGGCGAGAGTGGCAGAGGAATGAAGGAGTGTTGTTTAGACTGGAATGTTCCTTCTCTGGCTCTTAGTTTTTGAGTCTCCTGTTGTTTGAAAAGGAAACTGTTCCCTTCCCCCATTGTCTTGCTTGGGTTAGACTGGGTCTTCAACAAATAACATCTACTCCAACTCATTAGATCCTTATTAGGACATTAGCACCTAATAACTCCACAAAAATGTCCAGACCTTTTCTTTATATACTGAATTCTAGAGATGAATTATGAATTAATCCTCCAAAGGGCACTAAAGGTTGAAGTTACGCCATATATGGAGCCTGGTGGTGGTTCAGGCAGGCACAGGAGTTGTTTTATTAGTCACATGTTTCCTACAGTCATCTCCAGAAACAACAACGCTGAGCTCTGCTACATTGTCTCCTCCTGTTTCAAGCTTTTAGTTGTACATGAAAGTTTGTAACATGTGTTCAAGCTTGCTCAGATTTGTTCCAAAGCGTCACCACGCTTGCCAAGCTAATACGCATATCCCTGACTGAATTTTTGTTTTTTTAGGACTCCCCAACCAACAAGCTGCTGTATGCCAAGGAGATCCCAGAGTACAAGAAGAGAGTGCAGTGCTACTACCAACAGATACAAGAAATGGCACCTCTCAGTGAGCAAGAGATGAATGCTCACCTGGCTGAGGAGTCTCGAGTGAGTAAAGTAGTCATCTTGCTCCACAAAAACCCGCAATTACACGCAAGATTTCATTTGGAATTTAATCTTATATAACTCTTTTGTCCATCCTGTAGAAATACAGAAATGAATTCAACACCAACCTGGCCTTGACAGAAATCTACAAGTATGCCAAGAGATACAGAAACCAGGTAAGAGAAGAGACTTACTTCTGTCTCTGTGATATGATTCAGATTAGATATGCTGCTCATGTTTAAACTGGCCCCTTTCTGCAGGCATGCCATAGTCAACTCTTACCGTTTTAAGTTTAACACAAAGGTATCAGAGCGTGATGTATCAGCGTGGAAGATCATGGGCGATGTTGACTCTCAACTACCCTGATTAAATGCACTCAATAACAATCTTATTTCAAAATAATCTGATTTTGATCTTTCCAGCAGCAGCTGACAGTGAACGCGGCCCACATATGTGTTTCACTTTAAGCAAACAGCGTGGTGTTTACCTTCTATTTATCCACCACCTCTATCTTTTTAATGACGCTGTTAAGTTGCTGCTTCATATCTCCTCTTTCTCTTTGAACTAGCCCTCTTCAAGCCCTTGCTGTCCTCCCCCATGTTTCCATACTGCTTTAACTATTCTCAGTAGAGGCTTAGTCAGTGGTGACTGTGCCTTAATGGAGCACCCTCGTGGTAATACGGTTTAGCTGCTTTCCTCTGTCATGCTACTGTACTGACGTGGGCCAAGGGCTTAGACTCTGATTCACAGAGCTCTGTGAATGGCCCCTGATTGCCTATTCTCTCGCCCCAGCTCGGTTCGCTCTGCCTGGTAGCACACTGCCGCTAAGAGCCCATAAATCCCACTGACACGGTGACAACTATTGGGCATGAATAACAGAGCAGATGTGGGTTTTGTAAATATGTGAAGAGCAAAGAGCTTTTGTGGTGTGGAGGCATGCGTGCAGGCTGGAGAAGAGGCTGAAGCACTTCAGTTGTTTCTCCGCTGCTCTCCCTTTTCTCTCTCATCCAACTTTCTCTGTCCAGGCAGGTGGCTGATTTCCCCTCTCTCTCCTCAATTGATCAATGCATGAATGCTCCAAAGCCACTGAAAGTCATCTTTGTTGTGTTTTTCTTCAGGTGGTGAGCGCTCTGGAGTCTAACCCCACTGCACGTCGCACTCAGCTGCACCACAAGTTCGAGCAGGTCATTGCCCTTGTGGAGGACAACATCTACGAGTGCTGCAGTGAAGCCTGAACCTGCTAGTGTCTTCACTAGCCTTTCTCCTGCTGACAGCTGCCTTTCCTCCTACCTACATAGCTACTTGGGAATGTCAGCCACTAAGGAGTTAGCCTTCATAAGTGTCATTATTGTTCCCGCAGACTATAAGAGGCATGAAAAGTGGCAGAGCAAAAAGGACTTAAACCTGCCTCTTAAGCGTCATACATTATCTGAGATTTTCCTCTTCTGATCTGGGAACGGCAAGCAATTTTCCCAAATCTTTCCCTATGACATGGACAGAATTACAGTCTGGCTCAGCTATGCTTTAGACGGAAGGCGTAGGAGCTTGGAGATGAGGCTTTTTCTGGATGTCTCTGCAGTAAGCCCTGGTGGCAATCTTAACGCACTGAACCCTTTTCTTAAGGGAACGAGCCAATGATGCACTGTACTGTATTATAATGTCCATAGCAATATTTATAGATGTGTTATAATGCTTTCAAGTGGCCTGGTTATCAGGATGAGTAGAAAGGACCACAATAAACTCCTCCCATCTCCTAAAGCCTGCAACGTTCTCAGGTGTGACTGGTGAAGATGGGTGACTGACACCCATCGGTGCTTTGAACAGTACGTCCCAATGTGCTTTGCAGGTTGATGATGGGTTGAGGAGGAGTAGAGAGAGAATATAAGTGACTGAAATTTATGAAGTCAGATGTAATGTAGTTCACTGGGAAGAGCTGCATCAGTATAGAACCGATGATCAGTATGTTTGTAAATGAATGAATTTCATGTCGGATTCTGACCAATTTAAAAGAGGGAAATTTACAATTATGAGGAAAAAAAAAAGTGAGCTCAATATAATCTGAGGAGAGACTGTATTTGTGATGCCAAATGACTTGTCAGAGTTTGTGAAATAAATTACAGTATTTAGGATTTTAACGTGTCCAATGATGACCATGATTATTATATGAAGTCTCAAAGTGTTTCATTTCTGAATGCATTACATCGCATAGAGTCTAACAACATTTGAAAACCATTAAGATCTTGGCCAGCCACCCGAAATCCCACAAAACAAGCATCTGGAACTTCTCAGAAAGTCTTGTAAAAGTTCCCATGAAAAAGCAAGTAAAGGAGTAGTCGTGCAGACATTTAGCTTTGTTTTTTATTGCGGGACACAGAACAACTTCCACAAAATCCTAGCCTTTACACAATGAACAAAATAATATATTTTTAATTCACACGCTGACATTCTGACATCCATTCACACACTAATAAATAAATATCCACACATACACACACACACACACACACACACACACGCTCTCTTGCAGGAGGTGCCTTCTCCCTGCAGAGGCTCTTTTCAGGTCCATCTGTTTACACTCATGTCTCAGCTGATGCCAAAAGCAAACTAACAACCTCAGCTTTGTCACCATAAAGAGACAGAGACCAGAGGACAGTCCTGTCTGAGGCTTTAAAAACTCATTTGAAATATCTAATTATTAATATTCATGACTAAATTAACCTAAGTATTCATAAAATGGATTGTTTAAAGCGCATTTTGGGGGATATATAGCTGGAACAATTACTTGAACACAAGTTGGTGTGGATGAAATCATGCAGTGTGGTTTGCTGAATTAGATTTTCACCTATTATGTGTTTTGGGGGAGTGAGGAACCTGGAATGTGTTCAGTTGGATCATCACACGGACAACACCCCCTTGATGCCGGGTTAAACTCTGTGAAGCCAGCTGAACACTTTCCATGATTAAATGGATTGAAAATACTCATGCTGGCTCTTCAGTATGTCAGTCCCACCAAAGGTGTAATTGTGCCACTACAGTGAAGACACATGGAGAGGTAAGTCAAGAGAATTGGCCAAAAAAAGAACTTAGTGCTGCTTGGCGGTGGTGGGTCCCTAGATGTGCAGGGACAGATGGGACATTGAAGTGAGGTAAGGGGGTACAGGTCAAGCGGGGGCCACCTGGCTGGAAGAGACGGATGAAGACTGAGTTTTGGAGACAGCGGCGGCGGCGGCTTCGTCATCTCCAAACGGATTCTTTCCACAGCACACCGTGGTGATCATGCAGTTTCTGAACTGGTGGCCCAAAAGAAGAAGAAGAACATCAGAATCGGCTCAGTTACGATACACCTTCTCACCACTCAGTAGTGGATGAAGTATTCACATCCTTCAATAAAGGAAATATTATCAGCAAAACGCAAGATAAGATAAGCACTTACTGATCCCCTGAAGGGAATTCAGCAAAACATGGACAGAAATAAATACAGAGAAATAGAAAAGTGTAAAAAATGACATTGATGATAATTAAGGTGTGTAATAAAAACAAGAAGAGCAACTGATGTCAAAACTTGAAAGCAAACCTGGCTCTCGTGACTGATGTATTATTATATATGACATTAGAAGGCTCTTAATACTGATGCCCCAACAACATAAACAGCGTTTTACTGATGCACAACCCTGACTCCAAAAGAAACAAGTTGGGATGAACATGGATGAAAACAGAATGCAATGATTTGAAAATCCTTTCCAACCTATATTCAAATAAATACGTACTAAGACGAGATATTTAATGTTCAAAATGATAACCATAGTTGTTTTTTGTAAATATACGTTGAATTTAATGCATTCTGTTTTCATTTACATTGTACACAGTGTCCCAACTTCAGGTTGTGTCACAGCTGTTTGAGGTGAAATAGTTTCAACTACTTTATATTCAGTATAGTTTGGTAGTTTAGGCCGCTGGTTACAAGATAAATCTGAAGGGTCGTGTAGCATGAAAAGAAAAGAAAATGCTTCTACACAAACATTTCTTATCTGTATGTCTCTTTGACGGCTTAAACAGCTATTTAAATTGTACTGTGTGAGGACTTTAGAGGGGAAATGTCTCTGTTGGATTTGCTAACAACCCATAGATAACTGGAAAGTAACAGTGACTGACTGATGATGATGAAGGCAATTTTATTTCATTGGTTTATTATGCCTTTTTTTGTAACACTTTATCATAAGAGTTAAAATGGCTAATTTACGTATGAGTCAGTGTGATTTAATGCAGGATGTATAACTCCTTTCTCAGCACTAACAAACAATTAAGTCACCACAAATTTATGTGACTAGTTCATACATTACCTCATACACAATCAAGTTTATTTATTTAACTGTTTATGCGTTTGTTTATGACGTAAATGTTTGCATCTGGTTTTATGTAACTGGATCCAGCTACTCCTGGATATATTTGCGTCACATACCTGTCTGTTTAGCAGAATGTAGATGACTGGGTTGTACAGAGCAGCACTCTTGGCAAAGAAGGCCGGGGCAGTCATGAATACTGGTCCAAACTCACTTCCCTGATTGGCAAAGATGTACCAAGCCACGCTGGCATAGGGCACCCAGCACACCAGGAAGGAGATCACCATGACAATAACCATACGTGTGACCTCTCTCTCTGCTCTCTGGGTGCTTTCAGACTCCTGCTGCTGGGCTGCAGCCTGAGCACAGAAACAGAAGCAGGTTATTAACTTATTAAAGGTCTAATCTGTGCTCCAAATGTAAACAAAGGGCTCAGCCCATCACCATTACTGAGGGACACGTGATTAGACAAGCAAACTGACTGATTGTTATTTTTAAATCAATGGACTTACACTTTAAAAAAACAGTAAGATCTACAGTCAGTTGTTCTCATGCTGCTGAAGCTTTGTTTATACTTGTAATAGTTTCAAACACAGCCGTAAAAATGAACTGTCAAGCTTATTTTACAGTATTAAGTCAAAAGCTCCAGTTATTTATATTGAAATGTCAAATTACAGACTGAGCCTTGTAGTGCCTTATCAGATTTGAACCTGCAATAACTGATTGTTCTGTAACCACATGGGAGCCACAGACTGGGGCTAGATCTCCACCAACTCCTGAGGGAAAAGTAAAAGTAAAAGTACTAACATCACACTGTAAAAATACTGTTACAGGTTTTACAAAAAAATTTTTTGTAAACAGTCTATATTATATATAGTAATATAACTCATGATTTTTATAAATAAAGGGTTTTACTGTTGTAGTACTTGAGGTAGAGCTTAATTTAGCTTTTTTGCACAGGACTTCAACTAATTTAAGTGGTTTGTAAAAATTCTGCTTCATTATAATTTCACAAAAGAACACTAACAAGGTTCACTGTGTGACATTTTCTTAATGCTTATTTTATCCAACAAACAGTGCAAACCTCATATTTGTTAAAATAAAATTTAAAGCAGCAAATCCTCACTGGAAAAATGTTTTTACAAGAAACTATTATCAAAATATAGTCTTTGAATCAATCAACTAATTGTTTGTAATAAAATCTTAATTTGTAAAGTCAATAATAACTTAAGTAAATGTTCCCAATGAGATTCCACCGAGTGTTAGTATAAAAATATCAACTATAGCTGTTTTAATGAAGAATTTCATTATTCTTTTTTTTACTATTTAATTATTTACAACTGCTAATACATTATCAATGATGTTATATTATTATTAATGAGGGCATCAGGGTGACACAGCGAGTGAGCAGACTGCCCTCCAGCTGGAGGACCTGGGTATAAGCTGCCATGTTGGCAATGATCTACCCTCCTGAAGTGTCCTTGAGCCACTAAATCCCCCACATCCCCAGAGACCCTGCTCTGTGAAGCTGCTAACCTCTCTAAAGGTAAAAACAACAAAAAAAGAATTTCTCTACAAGGATAAACAAGGTATCACATGCTTATTATTAATAATATCGCATCTGGCAGCGGTGGTCTTACCGCTCGAACAGTGCAGAGTAGGCGACCGTAGCAGAAGAAGATGATGAAGAGGGGAATACAGAAATGGAGGACAAACATATAGATGACGAATGAGGTGTTGTTGATCTCAGGCTTGGGAGTGTAGTAGTCAATCCCACAGGAACACTGCATTCCCTCTGGGATGTACCTGCAGTCACACATGTAATAATAACCTAAGAATTTCCATCAACACCATCACACTGCAATATTTGATACTACATAGCCTATGCAACTTTGAGTAAGTGTGTTGCAAGTAAACACACTTTAGTGTACAAATGATCAGTACAATATTTGTAGAGCTCAGCAAACACAGTCTAGACACTAAAACATACAGTACCTGGACCATCCAAATAGAGGGGGAGCAGCACAGGTCAGAGCCATGATCCATGTGAATGCCAGCCCAAAGATGGCATGTTTCTCCCCAAACCGGAAGTTGGTCATCGGTTTACAGACCACAATGTAGCGCTCAAGAGCCAAAACCACCAGAGACCAGAGCGCAATCTCTCCTGGGACATAAAATAATAGGTGTAAATTTAAATACAACACTTGCAATTCTACAGACAAGCTATTTTAGACTTTAAAATCAGTCAATAATAAAACTGACACCCAAGGGACAAAAGTTATATTAAGTAATATCTAAATGAAAGTATTGTTTCACATCCTCATTTCTTACCTCCTAAGGTGGCGAAGAATCCTTCAATGTTGCAGCCGGTGACACCCAAGATGAAGTACCCATGCAGGGCTGTGTAGAGAGTGACCGTGAAGCCCCCAATGACCATGAAGAGGTCAGCCACCGCCAGGTTGAGAAGGACGAAGTTCAGCGGGGTCCTGAGCTTTTTGTTTTTCACGGTAACATGGAGGGTGAGGAAGTTGATGGGGAAGGCGGTGATGATGAGGAACAGCATGTACGCCGCCACAAGAGAGTACTTCCAGGGCTCGGCCAGGTAGTACTGTGGGTACTCGAATGGGCTGCGAACCAACCCAGTCTTGTTAGACATGGGGACATAAAAATTGGGTCCTTCTGTGCCATTCATGGCTGCGGTTGGTGATGTTTTTTTCTTCCTCTGAGACCTTGACACAGTCGGTGCCTCTTCTCAGAATAAAATACTGTAAGGAAGTCTTGTCAGCTGTAGTGCAAAAAGGGGAGAACGGATGGCTGGAGGGTTGGATCTGTTGGAAGTAAGACTCTTGTGGAGGAGTTCTCTACAGCCCCCTGAAGTGATGCGGTACCTTTTTAAACAGGCCGGTCGGATTAGGGACGTGGAGCAACGTGTTAGCAGAGATGGAATTAAGACACACAATCTCAGTCAGTCTCCCCCTCTTTCAAATTCACACACACACACACACACAAACACACACCTGCACACATATAAAGCATTACAGGAGAAACCTCCAGAAATAGCTATGCAGTATAATAGCTAAGCATTCTCGAGGTGAGAAGTTGCAGCCGTGGCTATCCAAACCCCATCATTACTGTCATGTGCATCATTAGAATAAGATGAGAGCAGACAGAGAGAGAGTGGGAGGGAAAGCAAAGAGCGAGCAGGCGTATTTGTGATTTAAAACGTTCAGAGTGGACAAACTACAAATGAATTTTCTTGAGCAATTCAACTTATTTGCATCTGTGAAAGCCTAATCCCTAACCACTGCATAATGCAGAGCTCAACTCATAGCTTTAAGTGTAATCAGAATCAGTGGGGCATACCACTCATAGCGTGCACTCTCCCTGCAGCAGACAAATCCTGAAGTTCAGTCTGCAAGAGTAAGAAGTAATATTACACAAGTTGTCTTTGTAACAGTAAGAAAACACGCTGCCATAGAAAATATTTTATTGAAAAGGCTTGTGTTCCTTCGTAACAATATAAAAAATACATGTTAGAAAACATACAGTATAAATAAGCCTGTTGAATGCACTTGATGTATCTGTCCTTTGTGAATAACAATGTTCTCTACATAACAAATATATGTCATCTATTACGTTAAAATAGTGTCTTTTTAATTATTTTCTCATCATAGTGATTTTTTTTTTTACACTGTACATCTGTGCTCTCTTTAAAGTAATGATGTAATCAGTGACAGCCCAAGCTAATCTGATCCTAATAATCCAATTGGGTTAATTGGCTGATGTTGCACTTTTGTTTCACTCTATAATGACCAACACAAACACTACAGGTATTACTGCTCTTGAGACGGAGCTAGAGGACAGGTAACAGGTAACACATTTACATTACATTACAACAGATGTCTATTTATATTACAACGCTGATGAAATGTAAAAGAACGATGTAGAAAGGTCAGAATATCCAAAAGGACAAAAATGTTAGCCTGAGGGTACAAAAAGTGAAATGTTTAAAATAGCTGTTCTAGTTTTAAGTAGATCAGTTTGGTTCATCGATGGGCCGGCGACAGTAAGGACAGCAGTTGTGTTGGAGCACGAGGAGCTCATAATCCTCACTGTGAAACATCTATATGAGAGAATACAAAGAAATGGACATTAGAAAAGAATAAACAGATCTATAGACAAAAAGAAAAATGACAGAAAAATGTTGTATATGGTTTTACACAGTGGGTTATACAAGCTTTGTGTCTTATAAGTGCTGTACCTTAAAGCAGGTGGGGCACATGGTGATGCTCACATCAGGCAGCAGGGAGCGGAAGTATTCCCATTTGAGCGGCCTGGGCCAGCGTTTGATCAGGACGTCCCTTCTGCTCATTGAGCGCAACACCGAGCGACTCACCTTGACTGGGACAAAGTTCGAGCCCCCCTGCTGTGTAAACAGACACATGAACACATCCACGTTCTATTATGGACCCAGTCCTTTCACCCTCTCCAGCTGGTTTGCCCAGTTGGTGGAATATTAATCGCCTCATCTGCGCCGTCCTTTCTTACCTCAAAGCTCATTTTGGCTGTAAATGGGTCTTCCTCTGCATCATCCAAACCATCATCCATCCTCAAAGCCTGCAGCTCTGATTTGTGGTAATTAAAGGACAAATAGCTGAAGCAACGCACAACATTTCGGCATTACATTTAATGTGTTATGTATGTTTTATCTAGTTATGTATTTTTAAAACATAAAAAGAGAAAGTGGGTGTTTAAAATAGCAATCAGTCATGCCTGTCAGTCATGTCGTGGCTCTGGAGAAACAGAGCAGACCTCAGTGCCCTTGAGTGTCTGCCGGCTAATGCAGGTTAATCCCTGCACTAGGGCTGTGGCTACGGCTCTCGGAGGGTTAGTGTCATTAAGATGAGACAGGAGAGCCTCACTAACCCTATTAGCTCAAGAGCTAAGATGACTTAGCACTGACAGCTTACCCACCAGCACAGAATCGAGGCCAACGCAGACTAAACAGCTTCTTAGAACTGTCACAAGGCGGAGGGGAGTCACGTGCTTCATTTTGAAGTGATGTGCAGTATGTTAGGGCAGGGACACAGGACCAGCAGAGCGAGGAGTTAATAATTCATACAAAGCATGTGAGTCATCTGTTACTCTGTGTATGTGTGTGTGTGTGTGTGTGTGTGTGTGTGTGGTTACACTGTGTAGATGACCAAAGGATACCACCATTGTCCATATCGTGCCAGCGTGCATCCCTCTGATCCGTGTGTGGGACTTCTAGGTCAATCAGAGACACAGCCTCTTCATCGCTGATGCCCTCCTCCAGGTAGAACTGCACCAGAGGCAAAACCTCTGTACAAAAGCAGATAAGACACAATTGGAGTCCTCTCTATGCAAATACTTCCCACAATCTGTTTGTGTGTCACTGACCATATGACGAGGCCGAGTAGATGAAAGGCTGTCTGCAGTTGATGCACACACTGCCCTGGTTGTTCAGTAGGGGGTTGTTGGTGGAGCAGCGGTAGCACATCATGCCTTCAATCAGGTCCTGCAGGAGACACATGGAAGTTTAACATACACTTCCAAGAACACAGGGCAGGGATAACCCCTCTAATATCCAAAAAGTATTCATCTGTGAACAATATATCAGGATGTACATCCAACTTTTAAAAACACACCTCGCTGTCATGAAACGGTTTAGCGCGAATGGTGAGGCTCCCCAGTTCTATGGACTCCTGGAAGCGGGAGGGAATGTGCAGCTCCTGGAGCTTCTCGTAGGAATACCTGGCAAGTTTATATGCACCTAGCTTTTGACTCTGCTTGGCCAAAGCATACAAGGTGTTACTAATAATTAGGTCAAGAAAAACTAATGTACTGTAGGGGGAATAGTTGGTGATCCAAATATAGCTTCATTGAACAATTGATTTCTGGGTGTCTTATTGAAAAATTAGTTACTTTTTTGTGTCTGGTGTGCATTTATAAATAGGTATAACGGTGTGTTCCCGCATTTCTCTTAATGAGTTGAACAACAGCCTTGCTGAGCCAGCAACATTGGCTAAATGCCTTGAAAAATAATACCATGGTAAGAGTGTTTGTGGGTTTGCGTGTGTGCTTATGCAAGCCTGTGTGGCTGTTTTTGTGTTTGAGTTGAGGAAACTGCAGCTTATTTGTATTTATAAAGAGACATATTGGTAGGAGAGCAGCTCTGAGAGTGGCAATGACAGGTCAATGAGTTGCAGCTGCAACAGCTCTATGTTGGCACTCCTCCATCACCTACAACTTAACACTACTCTTCTCCCTTCCTCTCCACTTTAGCTTCCACTCCAGCTCCTCCTACACACCCAGTTCTGTTCCACGGCTGGGACTGATGATAAATGCATGTCCTCCTATTGTTTAAACTTGTTTAGTGCAGCTTTTTTGTGATGTGTTTAATTGTTCAGACCAAGTCCAACGTGGCCAGGCTCAGTCTATAAATCTAAGTTCAAAGTTTCTGGAACACCTCAGTTTGGCCACAGATCCAGCTGCTCAGCCTGATTTCCTTCTCAGAGGCTGGGTTTTCCTTCCTCATATTCCACTGTGTGTGACCACATTGGTTTGTCTGTGTGGCTGTGGGTGGCTGTGTGTGTATTTTTTCAAATTAAAGCACATTGTTTAGTGTGTTTATGTATGTACATGTATGCACAAAGTTCAGTAATCAAAGCATTTGTTTTCAAAAACGGAGAATGTGCCTCTTCCTGGCATCGTCCCCTCCTCCCCATCATCACCCCTTTTATTTCTCTCAGCAGCAGCGTGGTTTCCGTAGTGGCGCCAACTCTTCCGTTTTCTCGCTACTTCTATCTCCTTTCCACCTCCTTTATCATCACTGTCTCTGCCAGTCTTAATTTCAGATTGGCATGTTTGGTCTTGAGACTTTTCCAGGGAGGAAGGGCTCCACAATGGTTTATTCTAAAAAATATCTGCCTGATATCTATGTAAGGGCTTTCTCAAATGGAAGGATACACTTTGGAAATTCCTGGTGGTATTTCCTTGGTGAGGTTGTTAAGGAGGAATCTGCAGATGTTGAAGAGCGTCTCCGGCATGTGGGAACTGAAAGGCTCATCCTGAAGATAGACACAGTTAAAAATGAGAAATGGAAGGTGTAGGGATTATAAAATCTCTGATAAAAATGTGCATGTTCCTACATTTTCTTTTAAAGCTTCATCTTTCCTACTCCCCCTCTTAACGTTTTCATCTTTTAACCTAGTCTAAAAGCAGCCTAACCCCTTTGTGGTGCCTCGACACACCTCACAGTGCTGTGAAAGGGAACGGAGAATTTGCTAAAGCAATCACTAACAGCACCTTATCCTAGAGTTGATAGTTCAAATCTATAGTGCCTGCCCATGAGAGTTAAAGTGAGATATCGAGGTTCCCTGCTCTGGTCTGGATCACACCGAGGCTTCACAACTGCAGGGGTGTGACCACAGCCAAGCAGAAAGCTGAAACAACAAACTGAGGACACTGACACAGGCCAGGTCACCCGTATAGCGCCCATAACCAGGGGTTGCTTGTTTGTAAGTATGTTAGGCTTGGGGACTTGGAGAAGATTATTGATTTGGCAGTCGTCATGATCAATCAAGAAGATGGTTACCATAGTGATAGGGGTCAAAGAGGTTTCAGGAAGTGAACTGCTGCATTAAGGGAATCTATCACTGTTACGTGAAGTAAGTCCATCAGAAATTCTTTGTCAGTCAACTTTTAAGTGGAACATAAAAAAAGCGGTAGTTCAAGATGATTAGATTCCCCTTCAGTACTGTCTCCTTTCTTCACTTTACTCAACAACAAACAACTCATTTACCCTGAGTCCCTTTTTTCGGATTGACATAATCTTACAGAGCCAGACCTTTTTCTTGTCAAATTCACAGCAGCCTGAAGAAATTTGAGTACTAAAGTTTATTAAAAAGTGGGCAGAATCACAGAGGGGTTGTCAGTACACTTCATGTGAGAAAATAAATTATAATAGGAACATGAAAGAGTTTAAATCCAAACTGAAATCTAACCATATAATATGTACTGTTTCTGGGCTTTCAATCTGACAGCCAATCACATGGCTTCCTCATTTTTTTTAAAGCCTCCTCCTACTTTTGTCTGGTCTGGCTATGAAACATTAGGGTTGACAACAGGCGCATGTTCTCACCGTGTAGCGCTGAATAGAGCGATAGACATGGTAGAGCTCAGCAAGATGCTGAAAACGCTCAAACTTCTTTAGCATTTCATCCCTCTGGTCTTCACTTTCTGATTCAGATAAACACAAATGTAACAAAAGGCTTAGTGAGAGCCAATAATCTGCATGCATTAAGCTTTAAAATAAAAACTAATTATGTTTCTCAGTGCTCACAAGATGGCTCTCACCTCTGGCAATGTCCAGACACTGCATAGACAGCATCCAATAATAGTACCCTGCATCGTTGAACCTGTTTTCCACCACTGCATTGTGGGTCAGCTGCTCCAGGACTTTCACAGCTTCGTTCTGTCGCCCTGCCTTATGAAATGCTAAAGAGTGAAAAACAGAAAGTGGTGAAGGATGGATTATTATTTGTCCTTGAAAAACTGTCTAGTCCTGAGGCAACGCTGGATTTAAAGTGTCAATCCAAGACGTCCCTGCTTTATTTATTTATTTTTGGGTGACATCTTTGGTGTCAAGTTGTCATTGTGGTTGTGTTTTTGCACTTTACTTGCACTAGTTTCACTGCCTCTCATATTCTGTTTGGAAAAGGATTTTAACAGGAAAGAGCTACCAGACATTTTTAAGATGATTATTACATTATTAAGAACAACACAGCTTTCATGAATTAGCTGTCTCAGTAACAGAGAATACAAAAGCAATCATTTGTGTTTCTGAAATCATGCCATAATAAAGTTCAATCAACATGTATCTGTAAAGAATCACTGAAGATTAGCTGTTTGCTGATGAAACTGCATTCTCAAAGAAAATGCCTTTGTACATAATGGACATTTCCATTTTCTTTTTTTTTTTTTGCACATAATAACTAATGTCCCTTTTTTTCCCCAACACAGCGAGTTTGACTTTAAAGCACCAACAAACATGAGCTCCACTCTTCATGTTCCTATCAGAAGGTAATTAGAAGCAGCTTTCAGGGATCGACCCCACCAGTGACCCCGTCCATGCAACCACAGTAGGGGTCAGGACATATTAGTGGTAAATATTAATCAGTCTACCTAACGGGATGAAAACCACATTCAGCTGCAGTTGGTTAGTCTTAGGAAGGAGCACACCCCCCCCTTACCCCTTAAAGAAACACAAAACACAAGCTGGCAGTATAGTAGTGTTCTCAACCTTTTCTAATCAAAGCTCCTTAACAGACAAACACACGTTGTTTGACGTGTGCTATAACGGTAAATAAAGATAACATCTTTAGGACAATTGTAATGTCAGCACTCAACTTTTTGTGAAAAAAAATAAAATAAAATCTGGTTAATCAAGCTTATGGCATATAGATTCAAAAGTAAATGATTTCAATGGACAGAACCGAGAAACTGTGAAAAGATACAATACAAACTGAATGTGACAAATAAGAAAACTGTCAAATAGCTGTTTGGTGATGATAAAAATGCTGCAGACCCACTAAAAACCCCTGGAGGTCCAGGACCTCATTCTCGACACAACTGACCTACTGACATACGTACTCACCAATTCAGTCTGGTGTTAACCATTTCTAAACCTGTCACTGAGTAATACCAGCACAGTGCACATGCCAGAATCTTAGACTCAATTACAATCACTGGTAACGTAATACTCTGTTACTGTCCAACTTAAATACACACGATCAGCAAAATGCATGACCATTAGCAAGCTCCAATACAATCAAGCCTGTTCAGTCTTGTTGAGACAGGCAGAGGAAGATTATGTAGAAGAGGAAATATGCCTGCTGAGATCATAATTATAAATCTATGAGCTGATTATAACTATGGTTACAGTTGGTAATCATCATCAGAGCCGCTTGTAGTACTGGTGATTAGAGGCATGCATGCATGTCATTCAGTTAACAGGCAGCCCAGCTCTGTTCTGCTCTGCTCCAGCAAAGAAGATCATGTTTTACAGTGGATACAGAGAATCCTAAGGAAGTAGTGAAAAATGTCTGCTTGCAGAGCTGGCCAGGCTTTATCACTTCCATATGTAAACATTGCCTGCGAGTGTAGATTTTAATGCTCACTGAAATAACCCTGAAAAGTTGCACTATTAAAAAAAAAAAGTGGATGTATACATCAGAGCAACCTGTGCAGGCATAAGGGTGACGCAAAACTCACCTTTTTGCGCCTCTTCAAAGCGGTCATTCTCAGCCAGCCACTGGGCGTAAGGCACAAAGACGTTGTTTTTGAACTGGGGGTGCTTCTCCACCAGTGAGAAGGCCTGAAAAACGAGTGTGTGCAAAGAAGAGAAGAGAGATGTAAAACAGTTTATGTGGCAGGTTTGCATGAGAAAGTCACACAGATTGTAACATATAGAAGAATGTAAGGCTGCCCTGGGTAATTACACCTAAATTAGGGATATACGAGGTGCCACACATTATCCAGAAAAACACACATTACTTCCTGTCAAATTGTTTCTACAGCATTATTAATTAGCCGAGAACAAAGAAAATGTATGAGCTGAGTTGATTTCACACCCAATTAGAACTATAACTGCAGCTCTTACCCTGTTTGAATGACGGGATATAAAGAGCTGTTGTAGTGCCCTAAGGACATATATTTGCCTGTCATAGTGACTGATTAATCTAAAAACTTGAGCCAAGAAACACACACCAGTCATACCATACAGTAAAAGAGAGAAAGGGAGTGTGTGTGTCCTAGGCCTGTGAGCCCAAAGTCATTTAAAGAAATACATTGTTTTAGAAAGAGTGGGTGCTGTGAATAGCATCCATATGGCCCATGCTGTAACTCTAGTCTGAGGTCTGTCCTGTCTTGGTGTCCACCTCCCCTGGAGAAGCACATAAAGCCTAACGGTTCTCTCAACCTCTGCCTCCCTCCCTCTGCTCTCTCTTTTCTCCTCTTTGAGGATCAAATAAATATCCAGGAAGGCTTCCCTCAGACACTACAGCAGAACCATGTGATCCTGATTTGATGTTCTGTTTTTGGCTCTTCTGTTTCAGCATGCAAATCACCAATGTGCATCTCTGCAATGCCTTTAACTCAATTAAAGAACAGCAGATGGATTAAAGAAATGCAATATTTCCTTTCTTTTTTCTTTTCTCGTCTGAGGAACATGATCCACTGTGATGTATGAATTTGATTGGAAGCAGAATCGAGCTTTAAGCTGATACTCTTGCAGTGCAGTAGACTGTTTTGTGCTTCTCACTCTCTAATCATAGTGTGGGCATGGATTCAGAGAAATCCAAAGCTGGATGATTAGCTCTGGAGTGTGCGTGGTTTAAGTTTGTCAGGGTATGAGGAAAGTAGGCAGATGCATTGTCTTATTATTTGCATTCAGCTGTGGTTACTTTAACAAATACAATATACTTTTCTGGCGATCCTTGCAAAAACTGAACAAGCCATGAACATGAAATGGTTTATGATATTGGTTTCTGAGTACCACAGCATTTTATTTAGAACACCCCTATGTGGCTCACACTATATTTATGATGATTGTCTCAGGACACTCTATATATATACTCTAAGCCATGATGAGCAGAGCAGGTGTGCTTCCCGTGTGCATAAGTATGTCAGACCTCGTCCCAATGCCGGGTTTCCACATGCAGCTGCAATAGAGCCTGCAAGTCTCCCATCTTGGAATAAGTCTCTGAGGCATAGCCATGGTGCTTCAGCCTCGTGAAGTAGAACGCGCACTTTGCCAGCGGTTCACGCTCAGCCTTGTCCAACTTGCGAGCGATGTCGATCAGCCTGAATGAGAGGAGAGAGGAGAGAGGAATGAGCGCACACACAAAAAACAGGGCGAGTGCAGATAAACCCGTACACGGAGGTCTGCTATATCAAACTATGCTCATGACCTCAAAAAGAATATGAACCAGTCAGGGTCACAAGCTGAATCAGTGTCTGTGTTCAGCTGCAGTGTTTGCTGGGCTGACCAACTGGTAGCACCACAGGGGATCTCCGCATGCAGACAGTAGGTCAGATGGAGTCAGTGGGGAGTTCTGATATGACCACCAGACACTGGCTTATCACTTTGCCTGGTTTTTAACAACACGCACTCACAGCCCACATTCCCACACAAATGAGTGAAAGCTAATGGAAAGGTAATCATTCCCTCTGTACTTCTACTACATCAGCAGGTCAAATATACCTTTTAATACTGATCCTCTGAGTGAGAGACACATGTTCTAGACATTTACTATTTTATTGCTTCTTTTTGCTACTAAGTACGCAACAAAGAGGTTATAGATCCCCTCCAGACATGTTTTAAGACTGTCTGATATGTTTTTTCCAGAAAAAAGCTAAGTGACCCAGTTATTTTTTTATTTAAATTACATCTGCTCTTTCCCCGTCATTGAAAAACCCAGAAATCTAGCAATATGCAATTATTTTTCAGTTTAAAACTACTAGACTACTTCTTAGTGGACACTTTACGCCTTCAGCAGATGAAAGTGAAAAGAACCTACTAGTGTCAAACTCTACACATATATCACTCTGCAAAGAGAGGGTCAAACATCCAAGAGTAGAAACAATAACCAAACCATATTTCTGACTGGAGAGGAACTTAAATCTTCAATGCATTAAATCTGCAAAGGATGAAGCATCCTAATGGCCTAGTTGGCTACGTGTGTATTTGTATCACTGTACACTGTTTGTATCATTGTATTACCATATTGAAAGCAGTTGTATTTTAGATTACACAAATGCGGGAAATCATACACACAACTCTAAAAAGTTGGTTTAGAAATGGTTAAACAGGAATAACAATGTTTCCTATGGTAAAAGGCTCATCTCGAGGGTTTCATATAGTGACTGACACCTACATGTCTGCCCAGCCGTGTTCGCCTATAATGTCTATGGCTTTGAGATGTTCTCCTGCTGACAGGTACATCTCTGCTGCTGCCCGGGGCTCCTTGCTGCTCTTAGCCCAGTCTGCCTGCTTGGTCATCAGGATCCGAGTGCTCTTAGGGTCTGTCGCTCCAACAAAATCCTGAGAGTAAGACACAAAGTTTCAAACTTACTAACATACTGATGGTAATTTTAAAAAAAAAATGGAATCTTAATACACTCTGGAAGGAGAGCAAGAGATGTCTAGTTCAGACAGTCATAACTGTGTGGGTCAAGGCCGAGACAGGAGACAGAGAATCACACAAACAGCAGGCTGCTAGAGGGCCGTTCCCTCCGGTGTCCATCCTACCTAAAACAAACAGCCTGTAGGACCAGATGGCCACACAGCCACATAAATATACAGCAGCCAGATCAAACACACATACAATCTGATATAAGCACACACACACAAATATACATGAACAAGTCATGGCTGTGTCATCTGCTCCAGCAATGTGAATGTAACGCTGATGATCAAAGTGTCCCTCCGCATGTAAACATAATAAAGCATGAATTTGTCTCAACTCCAACTGACCTTCTCATCAAAGTATTCATGTAAAAGCAGACGCTCGCCTTATTTCTCTCCATTTGTGCTCCATTTACAACTGTAACTATGTGTGTAAGTTATCCTTGGGTTGCACATGGATATGTGTGTAAAAGCATGGTGTGTGTGTGTGTACTGATCAGATGATATATATGTGGAGATTTCAGTGATATATGAGGAGATGAAAGACAGACGGTAAAGGGGGGCCGTTTGAACACAGTGCAGGGCCCCAACTTGGCATAACTGCACATGATGAAGAAAAACACATGTTCTACACCCCTAAAACTTGTAGTCCTTTCCAGGTTGTTCTGTCCGTATCCATACAAAGGTATGCTGTACATGCATATTTGTTTCGGTCAATCGATGATTTAGTCACCTTAGCGTAGTCGAACATGCGCAGGTCAGTATACATGCTCAGGGCTCTGGATTCGTGGCCAGTGCGTTTGTAAAGCTTGGCTGCCTCGTGGAATTTCCCCTGGTAGGCATAGACGTCTGCCAGGAACAGCTCATTGTCGTTCTCACCCCGCTTCTTCCTCTCCTGCAAATCAGTCAGCACAAACACTGGCATGTGTGCAGAGATAAACACTCGCATGTATGTATACACACTCACACAAACAGTTATGCGTGTGTGTTGACACACATGTTGAGTCAAACAACACAGAAGGCACTTAAAGCTTTGCTGGATGCAATCAGCCTCACTTTTGAACCCACACTAAACTCTTGGCCACTGTAAGAACAAATACTATTTACTATTAGTATTTATACAATGAAGATTTCTTTCATATCACTGAGAAAATGCACTATTACTGAAGGACATTTCCTTTTTTCAAAAAGGGAGAACAGCTGAAACTTTTTGCCAGCACAAGCAAAGTTGAAAGACCTTCCTCTGGCCCTGTATGTGTGTGTGTGCTTTGCTGTGTATTGGCTTATGTGTGTGTGTGGATTTGACCCCAGAAGGTCATTTAGGATACAGGTTCCTCCCTTGTTTGAGTGTGTAGTGTGTGAAGTGTAGCCCAGAGCAATTAAATATATGATGACAATAATAATTGCTATTGGCTCAGTCTGAGTTTCGTGATGTCAGCTCTGGTCGGAACAGAAATCAGCAAACAAAAAATGTGAACTTGGCTTTGCACAGTATTGAAGGATTTTTTTTCTCTTGCTGAAAAATAGGTCTGACCTCGATGCTGTTGATGAGTTCCAGGTAGCGCAGGTCTCTTATTCTAATGAAGGCCTGAAAATGAGGAAAGACAAGAAATGACTTAGAGGGCGACCTCAGAATCTGATGTTTTGTTTTCTTTTGCAGTACCATCTCCTCAAAAATCCTAACATACCTTCTTCTGTTTATATTTGAATGCCTGTGTAATGTGCGTGCTGTAAATATATGTTTCCAGATGATAAAGTGTACGAGTAATGCTAAGTGACATCAGAAAAATCTGTGCTTGACTGGCCTTCTTTGCAGTGTCAAAGTCGAGTCCCTCCAGGGCCTCTGTGGCTAAATCCCTCCAGTCACTGTCTGTCACACCTAGACAGGCGATCTGATAGGCCTCCTTGAACATCTTCCTCTCCAGATACTGGTACATGGGTGCTGACTGGGCAGAGCAACAACACAATCATCAAGCATGATAAATTTTACAGTGTGAGAACAGCGGCAAACTAAACAATAAATAAAAAAGGACCAACAACAAAATCATATCTTCACCACATACTTCTCAATAACAAGCAAATACATCAAAAAAAGCAGTCCATGTATTTTTTGTCTTTGTAGTACAAATGAACACCAAGATATTTAAGATACACTGATTGCTGGCAATGTTTAAACATCATCATCACATGGAACACCATCATTTCCTCTAGACTAGGACCATCTGACAACATAATATGTACCTGAGGCACCTCCACAGCAGACATGGAATAAACATGGAGACAGAAAATCTTTGAGCCGTTGTAGCCAACCATAAAGCCTTGCATCTTCTGCTGGTGTACAGGAAAGTTGCTAGCCTTGATGTTAAGGTAGCCATTGCCAGAGAAGCACAGCATGTCCTCACACTGGGTGTTCCAGGCCACGCTGTTAGCATTAGGCTCCTACAAGGACAGAAAAACAAAGGAGGCACATAAAGGAGGGCAACAGAGAATAATAGAGAAAAACAGACAGGAGTGCAGGAGTAAAAAATGTACCTGTACCTAATGCAAATATTTATACAAACATGCATGTTTGTATTTTATTCCACCCTGCTGCACCTCTGAAAGTTATGAGAGGAGAAGTTTCTCAACCATACCCTTAACCCCTAGCTCCACTGACCTGAAAAAGCAGTTCTTTACTGTTGATGTCGTATACTAGGAGAGTGTTGTGCTCATCTACCACAGCCAGTTTATTGCGAGAGGCACTCATGTCCAGGCAGCGCACTGATGTTGACAGCTTCAGCAGTGTGATGGGAAACGGGTTGTCAACAAATATCTTCAGGATCTACATCACAAAACACAACAGCCAGCAAAACAAAATCAGAATACAGCATCGGCACTGATGCTAGTCGAATTCACTATAAGGAAGGTATCAATGAAAAAGATGAGAAAGAAATATGTTTCATTTATGTTCAAATCCCTGCACCACTGGCTTGTGGGCATAAGTGTCACTTCTGAGGTTACTTAAAATGGGTATGTGTTTTCTCAAAATACTCACAGCTCCATTTTTTAATCCTACTAGAAGGCCCTCTCTGCCTGGCGGACCACCAATCACTTTGATGTAGCGAATTAGAGACTCCATCACCCATTCTTTTTCTCTGACACTGGTGAAGGACATGCACTGGAGCCTCTTCTCCTGCTCAAGAGCAGAGCGGGAAAGATGAGACAACAATTACATTCAACACATAAAAGCCCAGTACAGTGTGACCGAATGATCCTGTTTTTATCAGTCTGTAAACCTCACCTTTTATGTTATTTAAACGTACTTGTAAATACCACACTGCAAAGTGTGGCTCAGTGTCACAAAGTAATGCTATAAAGATAAAATACAATTTGATTTGACACAGACATACACAGCCCTTACGAGCACAGCCCATTCATATGGTCTAAAAGCTGTCTGAGGCACGAAACATGAGCATGCCTGTTAAAGAGAGATCTGAAGCACCTCTGTCACACACAGACAGATTTAAAGGGAAATAACCTCTGTGTTATGGCTGCTCCTCCTCCCTACCAGCCTCTGTCAAACACATAGAGACAAGAAACAGAGAAAAACCCCGAGGGACACCCACTGGTTCAACAGACTGTGGTTCTTCCCCTTCATTCAACTGTCTTGCTTGATCCAGTTTGAAGAGGGTTGGGAGTGAGGCAGAGCCTGTGGCGCACATGCACAGCTGCACAGCTAGAGCCTTTTGCAAACTAGGCA
The DNA here is from genome assembly GCF_000972845.2 of Larimichthys crocea. NCBI lineage: Eukaryota > Metazoa > Chordata > Actinopteri > Sciaenidae > Larimichthys > Larimichthys crocea. Next base: position 252,093 of record NW_020861315.1, read on the forward strand.
GAAACATCTGGGATTCCAGCAACTTCAAATTATATATTTTTTTCTCTGGACTGTTTGGGTTAGTATTGAATCACTCTGCTTCCATCGTGTTAATTATGCTCAAATGTCTCTGTGGCATCTTGCACAATCTGTCAAGTGTGCATCCGAACAACAGTGTCACTGCAGGTCAGTATAATTTAGTCTAAGAAGCAAAACTGAAGGAAAACAGTTTGTCTCATTATGTGAGGAAAGACCCAGAACACAAACTCTCTGGTATACACAAGCAGGAGATTTTAAGCTGATAATGGAACTCTTGATCTCCCCTGACCTGACACAGGATGATATTCTGGGAGCAGACCACCAGCAAGTTGCATTCAAACTTCCTGCATATTTTCTCCTTGATGCGGTAGTGCATATCTGAGAAGTCGTCCGAATAGAGCTCATAGATGAGGATCTTCTCAGGCAGCTGGATAGCAAGACGGTTTCTGTAGATGGCGATCTTTTTCACCAGCTCACGACACTTGATCCTCACTGGGGGAAGACGGAAATGAAGGGAGAGAATGAACATGTTCTTCTCAGAGCTGAGTATTACAATCCCAGTAATGCTGTCATGCTGCTCTTCCCTTTTTGTCAAAGAAAATAAACACGCTGAAACCACTCCTTTATAAAAACAAATCTTTTATATGAAGAATGAAAAGAGACATCTGCCATTTGACAGCGGACTGGCTACCCTTACAAAATAGCAGTTGGATGACTGTAGATGTGGGTGATATGACAATAGAAAAAATATATAACATGATCCTATTAAAGCTGTTGGTAATGTTTAAAGATTAGGTCAGAAAATATGTTTTTTATATGTTTAATCCTGGTACTAACTGTGATGTTTCAAGACACTAACACACCCTATTACTTGAAGTGTCATCCTGCTACAGTACTCTATTATAAACTCAATATCCTGTTGCTTAAACAAAAGAGAACCTTTTTGTTCAGTGATGAGGTGCTGGACAATGACATCAGTCATGCTGTCTCTATAAGCATAGCGATCCTTGTAGAGGCCGTGAACTGTACTGAAGATAAGTTGGTAGCAGGCGATGGTCCCATCCTGGCAGCCCAACACCTAGATAAGAGATAACAATGTAGCAGTACATCCTATTAACACCTCTAAGAAAAGACTGTGAGAGTGGGAAAAGTGTTCCTGTAGTTAAAGCATCTACACAGTAGAACTGAGATAATCTGCCAGCGACCATTTCACTCTTGCATCCCTCATCGCTTTCAGTTAAATATTGTGAAAGGAAAAACTGCCAAGGTGCTACTGTAAAATCAAAAGGCGTTGTGTATCTGTGTAGCTAAAGAGGCGCAGCGCCATCAGATCAAGAAAATGTATCAAATGCAGACTGGCACTCAGGTCTGAGCTTTATCAGTGTTTCACATCACATCTTCCTCCTCCTTCTCTCAGTATGACACATACTACTATGAGGATAACTTCTCTAGACACATGAGTACATAAGCTGAGGACCCACCACAAAGTTGGAGTCAGGCTTAACGCGGCACGTCCACACCCAGGAATGCTGCTCTCCAATGGTGCCTAGCCGCACACCGTCTTTAGTGTACAGGGAGGCCTGTTTATCAGAGCCACCCATGACTATATACTCGCCCTTGGAGAAATAGCTGATGCAACAAGGGTCATAGGTGAGAGTCCTGTCTTTTCCAATCTGAGAGAGACAAAGAGAGAAGTGGCCATTAAACCAAGAATAAAAGGAGTATTTCTCATATTTATTGCCTATGGGCCTGGGCCAACACTTCCCACTGTCTGGGCTGACACACATCAAAGTCTACAGCACTTTCAACCATCCCTCTTAGCGTTTGATGAAAAGATGAGGCTGGTTTAAATAGCCTCTATTGTAATAGTGTTCAAAGTCCATTTGCACAACATCATTTTAGTCCCCCAAATCTGTGCATCTGTTTCTCCTCACTCTGGAAAAAAAGGCTGCCTGACAAGCCATAGTTATTTTCTTTCATTGCGAACAATTCCTGGTGTTGTAATCAAAACAGAATGTTCACTTAAATAGATAAATAGGCCGTTGACAATATATGAGCCTAAGGCATAACGGCAAAATAATGAACAGTGCATATTTGTCCATAATTACGGTATTGCCCGCAGGGAATTTAGGAGGGAGGAGGGACAGTGAGGGGGCCATTAAAGCATAGCGGAATCACTTCCAATGTACTGTTATGGTTTCAATAGACCCTGACAGTCTGATTACAGCAGGAAACACAGGTCTTAAACTCATAAAGTGTTTCGATACCATATATTTTGGCAAGATAGGCAGTTTCAAGTATTCTTGTTTTTTTATTGCTGTAGCAAATGATAACACATACAGTAAGCTAATAGTCTTCTAGTATTATCCACGCAAAGTAATGAGACTGCCTATATTTAGTCATCTAAGTGCCCTTTTAAGCAGTTAGAAGCTGGCAGAGGAGTGTTGTTTGAATGGAACATATTGCACGACTAAGACTCAGCATATATGCATGCATATATACACATGCATGCATTATACAAATGTTAGTTGTGCTTAGGCATACCATATGATATAAAATGCATATTTAGGCCTTTATTACATAAATCTGTGATAATCACCTGTTTCCCGCTGAGCTGATAAAAGGACAGCTTTTGACCCCAGTCTGCCACAGCCAGAATGTCATTGTGCTCATCCCTGTGAAAATATAACAAAAATGACTTTAGGGATAAGTACTCCTGTCAACATACTTTACTGACTAGGGCTTTGGTTGTTCAGGTAATGATTACAGTGTTATCACAGAGATGTATGGTCAGGCCTCTTTTCCCAATGGAAAGCTTTTGGCTTTACTATGTTTGTGTCCTCAACAATGTTAAGTACATGACAGGACAGAGATTATACTAATCTTTATTATTGTTATATACAGTAAGCCCATGTATCTAGCCATCTAAGCCCTTGTGCTGACAAGAATTCATCCTCCGAAAGCATATGTCAGAAAAACAATGAAACCCTAGCAGCTCAAGAAAAACTATTTCCTGAATTACCCCAAGCTCTGACCTCTGTGTGATGACCAAACATATTCCATGAAGCAACCCAACAATAATATATCTGCTGAATCTTATCATTGTATCTCAGCACTGGTCTCTTTTCCCTTCCTCCTTCAAATTTCCATCTTCCTTTCTCTCCTGATCAGTAGTTCTGTGAAATGGCTACAGGTGGGCTCCTTTCTTTGGCTGTAGGGGTCATCAAGAGGCGGCTCCCACCAGTCATCATGATCTCCATCGCAGAAATAGATGTACTGCTCTTTGGTTGAGCACTGCCACCTGCTGGCCCCATGCAAGCTCTTCATTTAAAATGTAATGTACTCTCATTCGCACATGTGTGTGACAGTGTGAGAAGTTTAATTTAATAAATTAGTTAAAGTTAAGATGAGACACAGTTTTGTGTTTTTACAATCGTATGCTGCAATAATTAAGAAAGACTTACTTGGAGGGGTTCCAGGCTATGGACCAGATCGGAGATGAGGAGCCTCCTGGACGCTCTATCTTGACCTTCTCCTCTCCGTTCTTGTTCCGAATGCTCACCACTCCATTCATCATGCCAAGGGCTAGATACTGGCCATCATTTGTCCACCTTCAATCAAATGAAACCCTTCAACACAAATGTGTCCTGTTAAAGTATACAGATGTTGCCGATTTTAATTACAGATTTTACTTACCCACAACATGTTATTTTGCTGCTCACTTTATGTTTGTTCACAGATTTTTGCTCCGGGGACCACAGACCTAAAAATGTAAAGGTAGGTGAGATGTCCTGTGATCCATGGGGGCAATCATTTGTCTTATAAATATTTATAGGTTTATAGCATGTTATGTAAAAGATTTTAGAGTCCAGTCTAGACATGGTGCACTTACCAAAGTCACCTGAAGAGCAGGAGGCAAGTTGGTGAGTGACAGGGTTGTAGGCAACACACTGGATAGAGTCATTGTGACTACAGGTAAACACAGAAAAGAAAACAAATATAGACTGAAGAGCCACACACAGCAGAGGATGTCTTAATACTAAAGAGATGAGCAAAAGTGACACTTACGTGTATTTCAAAATACCCTCCAGTTTAGACGTCCAGATGATGATGCTTTTGTCTGCTGACCCTGAGGCAAACCTTTTACCTGTAGATGAATGCAGCAGTTATTAAAATAACAAAGATAACTAATACAGGAAAACGTGGTGTACAAATGAAAATTCAGTTGAGTACCATCTTTAGCATAGGCAACACAGTACACTATGTCTTTGTGTCCTTTTAAAGGCATGATAAGAACTCCATCTGCTGTGTCATACACCTGAAACAAAAAACAATACATTCAAATCTAGTAATAATTATTATAATGTATGTATTATTTAGATATGTGCAAACAGGAAAACCTTACCAGGACACGAAGCCCCGCAGCAATGATGAGCTGGCTGCCATCTGGCTTGAAGGCAAGATCATAAACACTGCAAGAGATAATAATGGTGAAATGGTTATCCAATTAATGGTCATTTATCAGGTCCTTTTCTTAATGGAAATATACAAATATCACTCAAATGTGAGGATTTGTTTGTTTTTTTTTTACTGGATATGGAAAAAGAAGAATTGGCCAAAACAAGCAACATTTCTTAATTTTGAAAACAGCAGTATGAACAGTCACAAACTCACTACTCGTCCCTGCAGACTCTATGTGTTACATCAACACAGGATCTACTGACTCTATGTGTTACTTTAACGCACACCTTTTATTCAACATCTTTTGGTCTGCCTTGTTTTGATAAATATCTTGCACATTATAATTTTTTGTCCTCTCTCTCTCTAAGTCAGCTGATATACAGTAAATGGATGGATGGATATGGAATATTATGCATACTAAACCTTTTGCACATTACCTGGTAAATACTTTGTATATTCCTGCACAAAGTCTTTTCATTTTCATTTTAAAACATGCATATATTTTTGATACCTGATTTTTACTTAATGTTTGTTATGTATTTGGGGCGGCAGTAGCTCAGTCCATAGAGACTTGGCTTGGAAACCGGAGGGTGGCCGGCTCAAGTCCTGCATGGACTGGCAGCTGGAGAGGTGCCAGTTCACCTCCTGGGCACTGCCGAGGTGCCCTTGAGCAAGGCACAAACCCCCACAACTGCTCGCAGGGCTGGCTGCCCATCACTCCACCATCTCTCTCCACATTTGCATGTCTATGAGCCTTGTACCGCATGTGTGTTTGGGCTTAGAAAATGCATTTCCCCGTTGAGGGGATTAATAAAGTATCTCTCTCTTAAAAGTCCTGCAACCTACTTGGCAATAAACCTGATTCTGATTGAATGGTTTTTCCAGAGTTTTCAACTAAAAAGCTAAAAGTAAAAGACCCCAAAACTACAAGAAACCCTACCAATAAGACTGGTGTTAATCGTTAACCTGGTTATACCATTTTAATACCTCAATAATGTGTCTAAATCTGCCTGTTAACGACAGTTAGCAGGCTTAACACTAACATTAGCTCATACCATATAAAGTTATATCTCTCTCCAGAAAGAAATGCAGCATGCTTCGCTGTCAATAAGACAAGATATCTTGCATGACATATCTTAGAAACGAGACACATTTAGTATCTCTGTCATTAAATGAAGCACAAACGAATCGGGGTGCTAACTTCAATGCTAGCCAGGCTAGCACTAACTAGTTTACATAGCAACCGCCGTTGCTAACCACCAGCGTCGGGCCTCGGTTTGGCAGCGTAAAAAACATAAACACGTAGACTCTCACCATTGTTCACTGACTGTTTCCTTCCATGCTAATACGGCTCTCATCTCCACCCTTTAACGTTCAATAGGACCGATACTTTTTTGGTTGTTTTTTTATCCACAGGTTGTTTGTAGCTTCTTCACTCGGTTTTTCATACTAAGCTCCGTTTTCGTTATTCTCACTGCGCAGGCGCGGATTTGCCCGCTGCTTGCTTCCTGTTATGCTCCAGTCCTCCGGTGTTCACAGCAGAAAGTAACCGGGAAGTAGAGCGCTTATTTCAGCCACTGCACACCTCTGAATGCAGGATTCATGTATGTTTTTTTTTTCCGTTATATTAACATGTTTGTGCTTTGCTGCTAATGTCAACACATGCTGTCCATGATATGTTTGGTCTCATGCGATCTCATGCATGTGTTGTTTGTGTTTTAGATAAAGATGAAACAGATGTAACAGAGTAACTCCAGTCTCCACGCCTCTCAAAAAATGCTCCCCACAAGCTGTGATGTCCAACTTGAGGCCAATGGAGACATAATTAACCAAAGTTGCAAGGACGAGGATGATTCGTGCCACACTTCCACAATGCCCTCTGGCTGGATCAGAGAGGTGAGGGTGAGAAAAACAGGCAAGACTGCAGGCAGACTGGATGTCTACATTATAAGGTGATTCGAGTGTTTTCTTGTAATCATGACTGAGTGTTTTGCAGATGCATTCAGATCAGTGTCTGATTGATCTTTCTGTTTCAAGTCCCCAAGGGCTGAAGTTCCGGTCAAGAGCGTCCCTGCACACTTTCCTTCTAAAAAATGGAGACGGTGAATTAGACATAAACCTTTTTGATTTCACTGCATCTAAAGGCGATGATGTCATCACTCCCTCACAAGTGAAACCGAGGGTAAGAAAGAAAAAACATGCAGATGGACAGCAGGTGGATGCAACAGAAATATTGGATCCACCTCCAAATAAATCTAAAAGAGCCTCTTCCACCCTCAAAAAGAAAAATATCAAGCTCTCAGAGGATGCTAAACATATTAACACTGACATTGCACTGGAAGAGATCCCACATGTAGGAGAAATACAAGGTGCTCCTTCACCCACAGTGGATGATGCCACAGTGCAGAAGAGCCCCCAGCGGGTGGGTCTGCTGAGAGAGAAGCTCCTCAGACTGGCTCCTACCAGTAACCAACAAAAGACTTTAATTGTTCACAAGCACACACAAGCAGACTCGCAGCCTTCTGTCCCTAGTCTGAATGTTGAACCTGCCACTGAGAGCGAGAACGAGGGTGAGGATGAACGCGACAGAGATGAGATACAGATTCACAGAAAAGGTGACAACGAGCCTAATTCTGAGCAGGAGACTGTGGAAGAGGAGGTGTTATTACCTGACATCACTAGTGGGGGCTGCACAAGAGTGAGAGAATCCCAGAATAGTAAGTATGATCTTCACTTTCTGACAGCTTGTAAAAGCAGCAGTTAAGTTAATTTCCTCTGCATCTGCTTTTTTTAAACTTACTTTTTTTGAAACTTTAGTTTTGCACATTAAAAACAGCATATTATACAGTACAGTACAATATCACATTTTAATCTGTCTTCCAGCTGCCTTCACATTTTGTAGTTATAAATACATACTGTACAAATTCAACACAACCAAAGATACACCAACAGGCAACTCCATTATGTACAATGCACTACACATTCCAATGTGAATCAATACAACAACTCTGCCATAAATTCTACTTTTATGAAGCTGAATTTCTTTGTTTTTGTTGATACTGTCAGAGAAGTATTAATTCTACTTCGTGTTTATTATAAAGAGCTTAGTGGATGCTGTTGTTGTTTATATAAATTTATTTAAATAGGTTGTCCAAAATATGAATGTAATGTTAATATAATGAATACGATGCAGTTGCAGAGTTGTTGTATTGGATCACATTGGATTGGTGGATGTGGATGGTCGGTACGTCTCCATCAGGAAGGGTAAAATGTCAATTATTACGGAAGATCTGGCATATGAACCCAGTCGTGATGAGTCTCATAAAATATGTGATCACACTTCATAGAGCTCTCATGCTTTTTTTAAATCTATATATTGGATGAGGCAGGATCAGAATTCAAGTAAAGCACTTGGTGTGGCCCGTAAAATGATTTGTAACAAGTAGAATACTTCTTTAAGGACATAAAACATATACTTCTTATAGTTACTTAACTTTGGACATGACCAAAAAATATGACTTACATTTGAACTATTCACTAACTGTGCTTGAACAACTTCAATTTCTCCTTTCTTGGTAAGGTTGTAAGGAACTGTTCTGTTCAAGTTTTTTTTTAGAGCATTTTTCCATTACTTGCAGGTCCTCTTAAATATTAAATATACATATTACATGTTTCTTGTCTGCCTAGAGTCTAAGAGCATGAAAGACAAACGGAAAACAAGCCCGTATTTCAGCAGAAAACTCACCAAAGATGGTAATGTTAAATTGGTTCATTTAATACAAGAAACCAAGAAAACTTGTGTATATGGGACTTAAAGTATACCTATAACATGTACACTGTCTGAACACAGTCCTGAGCCCACCCAGGAGGAAGGTCTTCAAGAAGTGGACACCCCCTCGCTCACCCTACAACCTCGTACAGGAAACCCTTTTCCACGACCCCTGGAAGCTCCTGGTGGCCACCATTTTTCTGAATAAGACAAGCGGTAGGATCAAACAATCACATTGCATTGCAACAATATTGTAGCAACCAGAACTTAAATCTATTTTTGTCTTATAATACTCCAGGTAAGATGGCCATACCACTACTGTGGCAGTTCTTTGAGCGATATCCGTCTGCACAGGTGATCCGGGAGGCTGACTGGAAGCCCATGTCTGAGCTCATGATGCCCCTGGGCCTATATGAGCTTAGAGCCAAAACACTCATCCGCTTCTCAGGTGAATGATGTCCACTATTTGTGATCGATTACAGCACACACTTGTGTGTAAGCAAGCAGTATGTTTGTGCACTCATGCAGCCATATCAGAGGGCTGATGAATCTCACTATTTGTTTTCTCCTGCATAGATGAATATCTAACAAAACAGTGGCGTTACCCCATCGAGCTGCATGGTATTGGGAAGTATGGAAACGACTCCTACAGGATCTTCTGTGTGGGAGAGTGGAGACAGGTGAGTGTAATCTAAAACTGTTTTACTTTCAGTAGATTACATCGGTTTTGTAATAATAATTAACACAAAATCGGGTCTTCTTTTATCAAAGGTGACACCTCAAGATCACAAGTTAAACAAATACCATGCCTGGCTGTGGGAGAACCATGAAACACTCGGAATCTGAAAGTACAAAGAACTACAAGGAAGATTTGTTGTGGCTCAGACAAGAAAATCAGTTATAACACTGCTGTTATCTAACAATTAGTATTATGTTGAACTTGCAAAGTTAAATCTAATTGATTTAAATTATGCAGAGACACTCTCCAAATGTTGAAAAAGTTTTACTCAACGTGTAATAAAATGTTTTAAATGGTTTCAAGGTTTAAAATATTCATGAGTGCATTATTCATTCCGTCTCCGTTTTTTCTTGTGCCATCTGAAGACATCTTCTGACTGTATTTGGGTGGTCCATTGTCACAGGCTAATAATCTTTCTCTTTGACTCCACTGATGCATGGCCTTACACATGCAGGAGCTTTCTTTTGATGGGGAGTAACCCGATTCCCAAGGCAACTGTTGCCACCGCAAAACACTCAGTGAATGCACAGGCATGTCACGGTTTAATCTCTAACTAGTGCGACACATTAATCTTTTGTTTAAAGTTGTGTTATGATTTATTGCTAAGACAATTGCAACTTAAAGAAGAAAATTAAATCGTGTAGGATTTGACAGTTTGGAAAGTTTCATTCCACAAAGATTGGACTTGTCTGGTGGGCGAACAGAAGAACCTCAACTACAAAATGAAACTACGTAAGAAAACTTTTCTTTTTCCATTTGATGTCTATTTTAGTGCCACCAGTAAACGTGCTGTGATTCTTCATTACCACAGCAGCCATCACTATAGCTTCCACACCAGTGTGTATTCCTCGCGACACCACTCCTGTCCAGCAGAGTCGCCGCATGATGGTCACTCCACTGACATTTCCCATCATCTCAGACTCTGCACGGCTAAGGACGAGCACTCAGGTGAGCAGAGATTCACTGAAATGTGATTTGTTGTCTGACTCTTCTAGTGTTGATAGTCTTTGCATACATCTGCTTCTTAGATTATTCCAAGACTGAACCCTTTACATCCACCTATGGTCCATAAACGCACGGTCAGTCTGGAGACGCCAGCTGTTCACCACCACAACCACCAGAGGGCACTAATCTTGCAGAGGAGAGAGCATTACAGGTAGAAGTACCTCACCATTAACACTGTAATTGATTTTTGTTTTTATATATTGTCATTTTTTATATTTAAAAAGAATTACTGATGTTATTGCCATATTTACTCTGGAGAGTCACTGACTTGTAGTTGGTCGATGTGTTAGGTATCATCAAGTGTGGCGAAAACCCTTTTATGGAACCACCACTGAGAGAGAAGAGTACAGGTAATACTAAGAACGCAATTACCACCTCCTATCCTTTAAATTGCTCTGGAATGAGGATCTTATCATTCATTGGTGACAAAGAAAAGTTGTTCTCTTTCCTGTAGGAAGGAGTTACGAGAACAATTAAAGAGGCAGATGGAGGAAAAATGTGTAGCACTAAAGCTGCAGCTGGCCTGTAAAGTGAAAGAAGCAGAATATGTCCAAAAGGTGGACTGCCTGGCCCTGTCCAGTGACAGAGAGCAAAGGATCCAGCACGGCAAAGCAATGACAGCTTACAGAGATGAGAACAAGAGGGTATAGTACATGCATTATGTATTCTCTGCTTTCATGTTTACTCCACATACAATGGTGTCCTGAAAATGCTTCAGCATGCTGCATGTTCTCAGGTTACAATATGAGGGAGTGTTTGAGGGTTTTTTTCTCTGTCTGTGTGCAGCTAATGGAGCAGAGCTGGAGGGACAGAGCACTAACGCGCTCCCAGGAGGCCATGAAGGAGAGAGAGCTGCTGTGCCTCAACCCCATTAACTGGAGTGGAACGCTGAAATAGGTTGAATCTCAACATCCAGAGTCAAAATTTAAAAGTCAGGCCTTGCTGTAGCACTTTGGCATGCATGAAGATGGAACATGACGTATGTAGTGTATGTAATTAGTGCTGTGATGGGCATTGAAGGAACTTTACAGGGATATTTCTAGAATTTTCTGAACTGGGAAGATGATGCTCTTCACTTTTCGTTCTTCACTTGCCTGCCAACATCTCTGTTGATAGTTTCAGGTTTGATATGCTAGTAGTGGCTACTGTAGCTAAAAGCAAAGAGGAGGAGCAAGCTGCAGACACAGCTCCCTCAGGCGTGACAAAGGAAGCACATTTTTTCACTTATGCAGAAACACTTATGGGAACTATATACAGACTTCAATTTCCTTGTCATTGACTTCCTCCATGCCCTGTAATTTACCATTCAACGATTATTTCCCACAAGCTGAGATGTTTTTCCTCATTGTTTATGTGAAGAGCAGAGTAAGCATGAGAACATAAAATTAAACAAATCTAATAAAAAAACGTGACAGAGTGAGAGACCTTTTATTGTAAAGCAAACATTTATGAGTAATGACTTGAAAACTTTCGCCACACTAGTAAAACCAAAGATAAATCAGATGGACGGGTAAAAAGTGAAGTGTCAGTGGCTTTCTAACATGATGCTACTGTATCTGCAAAATAACATTTGAACCGATAAAAAAAAAAATGCACAACCATATACACACATACACAGGAAATGTCAAGAGCAAAATATGATAAACATTTTCCCAATAAATATTGCTTTCAAAATAAATTAAAAAGGCAACAGAAAATGGCTTTAATCATCCAGAATAGCGCTGGTATTTATCAAAGCACATTCCCCCCACACACTCGTTAAGTGGTCAACAGCAGTGATCCAGCAGCGGTTGAAGTCAGTCCTCCATGCCAAAAGAAGACAATAAATTAATACATACAGTGTAGTACCTTTCATTTCAAATCCTATTTTCATGCATTACTAAAAAGAATCATTCAGTATGGAGGTAAAAAGTCATTCTGTGAACCTAAATAACCAGTGGTTCATAATGGAAATATCCCAGAGTTTCCATGAGCTTTCTTTTTAGGGTGATTGCTAAAACTCCCTTATTTAAATCCCATGACCAGTACGAGAAGCTTAGCTGTTGCAGTAATCTGGCCCAGCCAAACCTTTCCTACCATTCAGTGTATGGGGAAAAACATCTGCTTCGTAACATTGAGATAATGACAAACCATGATGGAGGTGAGAACAGTAGGTTTTGATTGTGTGGACGAAAACGACATCATTTCTTGAGCAACATCGAGGCCAGACATCCAAATGCATAATAGATTTTAACAATCAGTAGTGGTCTTCATGTCACCCTCGTTCCCAACAAAGTTGGGGTAAGGGACAAAGTTCAGTTTCTTTATTTCAGTGCAGTGTTGCTTGGTTATTCCTCTTCAAGATTCACGGCTTAATAGCCTTCAAGTTCTCCTTTTTCTTGCATTATCTTATTCATAAACATAAACTAACCCCAAGCCCCTTCAATTAACTCCTGAATCCCAAATAAATCCCTGAAAGCCTAGCATTGTAGGGATAGTTTCCTGCCCCCGGTTGAGTCTCATTCACCTTAACTGGCTGGTATTCCAAGGTTTTTTTTCTCAAGTCTAGGTCTAACGTCCCTTCAGAAATCCATCCAGCATGTAGTCTCCCTTTTCTGTCAGCCAGTATCCGGCCATAGCAGCCACACCTCCGATGAAAATTGCTGTAAAAACCATGTCGCCCTTAGCGGCGAGCGTAGCTAGGGCACAGATTACAACACCAAAGAACATCTGCTGCAGCACAAGGACCTCCTCATCTGTTATGTCATCAAACAGCCCCTTCTCTGGCCCAGCTGAGGAGGTGGAGGAAAAGAAACTTCACATATCTGAAAATCTGTCAAAAATGTATGTTTGTAGATTTACTGCTATGACAACTTACCAGGAGGCTTATTCTCAACACAAATGCTATCTCTTCTAATGAATCCATCAGCACAGTCACAGTGGAAGGAGCCCTCCTCATTGATGCAAGCCTCATTGAGTCCAGGGCATGCTATTGCACGTTCACTACATTCGTCTACATCTGCACAAGGAAGCAACAAAAAAGGGTTAATAGGAAATCAGGGAAAAGATGGCCTAGAAATGCAGTAAACAAGTGGTATATCCTTACCGAGACACTTTGCTCCTTTCAATCTGTAGCCACGTGAACATTTCTTACAGCGGGCAGGACCACTACCCATGCAGCCCACACACGCCTGGTCACAGCCTGGAGATGACATTTTACGGACAAAACAATTCATGAAAATAACCGGTAACTGGAGCCCTACACCCAACCAAAAATCACTTGTGATGAGATACAATAGAGTTTTTGTTACGATTTCACAATTCTGCAGACGTAACTAAAAACCTGCCACTTATCACACTTCTTGAGGAACGTGTAGCTTCAGTATTAGGGCTGGCATGATATCAGATTTTCACCACACAATTCTTATGGCCAAAAGAGTTCATTATATTCTTCAAGTTATAAGTTGTCAGTTCACTTTAACTGTGTTATGCCTCTATTAATACACTCAACATATGAGTGTAGGGTGAAGGAGAGTGTGTTTGTAACCATAAATGTACTAAAACACAAAAGGCCCTGAACAGTTTACATGATATTATACTATGTATATTTTTTAACACATGGATATTTCTTTTATCCCTAGGAACTAGGTAATTAGGTACAATCTATCAGGAGCTTTCATTAGGTACAAGAAAGTGACCAGACACCAGTAACTTTAAACAGCGGCTACATAAGAGAGCTTACCTCTGCATTCATACGATCCGTCTGTGTTGTGACAGTAGGTGTTAGAGGGACAACGAGCGAGCTCCGTACCGCACTCATCAATGTCTAAGAGACAAACAAGGGTGTTCAAACAACACATTCAGAAAACTGGCACAGAGTCAATGAAATGTTACCGCATGACCTCTAAAGCAACACTTACCCACGCACTTGTTGTCGTGAAGCATCCAGCCGGGTTTGCAGTCAAGGCATTTATAGTCCTGTGGCCCTAAGCACTTCTTACATGAGTGGTAGCAGGCTACAAAGGATGAAAGACAAGGAGACAAGGTGAGAAGGTTAATCTTATGTGACCTCAAACAGTATTAAATCCATGTAGAGGATGCAAATAACTGGGTGAATCTGAGGCACCTGCACAGGCTCCTATGCTGTCATTGGAACTTTTCTCTCTGAAGTAGCCGTCAGCACAGCTCTGGCACAGACGGCCCGAGTATCCAGGATCACAGACGCATTCTCCATCTCCAAGGCGAGTTCCCTCACCCTCGCAGCGGCCTAGACCTCCACACACACCACCAGGGCCAGATGGACACTCTGTATTAGAAATAAATGCTGTTAGTGGTGCTCTGGAGTTAGCATGGTGATTTTTTCATCATCTTTGCTTGGGACAACTGAGGATAAATGACTGGCATGGCATGGTAAGGTTTCTTTATACTGAGATCAGGAAGCTTCTATTTAATGATTTTCACACCTTTGCAGTCAGGTCCAAAGCGTCCAGGAGGACAGCAGAGCCGCAGTTCCTCTATGCACAGCCACTCAGACAGGTCCGGTGCTTCCTGCTGCCTGCAGTAACACATACATCATGTCAGTCAGGGCTCAAAATTAACTTCTTTTTCCCCCTCGGTGTCTTGCAACTGTCCTGAATTCCATTTTCAACTCTCCCATTGTCTTAATAAGTCACTTTTTTTGTCACTAGTTTTTCGAAATAAAGTCACTAAGAGGGTCTGAAAAACCAACTCACATTTTTAAATTAAACTGGTATATTATTCCATGGCACATCAGCGTTATTTCATTCGAACTGATACATTTCTCTACTGTCCTAGACGGTATATCTTTGTGTCCCAGATGCTATTTTTGTTGTCCCAAGGACAACGGGACATCCTTAATTTCAAACGCTGATGTCAATTTTTGAAAACTGCATGGTAATAAAATATATATATATAATAATATATATAAATATATATAAATATATATATTATAGGACAGACAGACAGACAGACAGACAGACAGACAGACAGACAGACAGACAGACAGACAGATAGATAGATAGATAGATAGATAGATAGATAGATAGATAGATAGATAGATAGAAGATAGATAGATACCTGTGGAACCACCATGTTTCCACTTGGTCCTCTATCTGCTCCAGCAGCTGGTTACATTCAAAATCGTTTTTCTCACAGGCACCTTCGACTATCTCGAGGAGCCGAGTCTCACTGAAACAAGAGGCCAGCGTTTAGAGATGAAAAGACCAAAGTAGAATAACAGAACAGATGCTGTCCCACCCCCACCCCTACCCCTACCCCCACAGAATAGTGGAGCCTTGCTCTGGTCCACTAAGAGCAGGGGTGTCCAAACTGTTCCACAAAGGGCCAGTGTGGCTGCAGGTTTTTGTTCCAACCAACCAAAAGCACACAGTTTGACCAATCAACTCTCTGAAGACTGAGATCAGTTGATTAAATGGGTCAAGTCTGGTGTGCTGCTGTTTGGTTGGAAGGAAAGCCTGCAACCACACTGGCCCTTTGTGGAACAGTTTGGACACCCCTGGATAAGAGGTTTCACTCCCCTCAACACTTAAAAACAGATGATTTTGTGTAATCATTCACACATTACAAAATATCATGCAAAGAAGACACAGGATATTGAATCACATGATTCAGGATGATTCTAACAACAAGATAATTCGTATCATCTGTTAGTCTTTTCTTTTTTGGCATTTAACGAGTAGAGATCGACCAAAGAAACTCTCTCGTACCTGCGTGCATACTTAGCCAGCTTTTCTTCTTCCCAGGCAGTGTTACCTCCTCCGAAGTTCTTGTTGGCCGTTTTCTCCAAGCCCTAAAAAAAAAAAAAATCTCAAAACTCAGGAATACTAGAAAAACTCAAGCTCAAGAAGACAGACATGAACTGAAGCTTCACTGACTTGACTGCAGTACCTTAATGAAACTTTCTGTGAGTTTTCGGCAGGTCTGGCATGGCGCAGTCTGGACTTTCACCACAGAGAGCTCTGAGAGAAGCACCAGAGCAGGCAGAAACGGCCAGGTCCACCACATGATCTTTCAGAAAAGCACAGCAATGTATGTCAGAAAACAAAGTTTAGATTTAAACATCTCTCAGTGATCATTACAGCAAGTATCAACTACTCTGCTAGTTACTTCAATGTGGCTATGTAAAAAGAATAACAAAGAATAACATTACCTAATTTTCATCCATGTTAAATGATACTTTGAATTATGACTGATAGGCTAATTGTTTGTGTGTGGCGGCATGATGCTGACCTCGCCCCAAAGTTGCACAAAGATGAACTATTAATAGAAATGACCCTTATCTGGACAGAACAAATGGTCAGTGGCAGATCATTTTAGGACAATGGGTAAACATCTGTGACAGATCTTGTGCAAACCACCTCAGGCTTTGGTTTCTACTCATTCAAATAAAAGTTGCGAGTGCTCCGACGACACTGAGTCTCTCCAGCCACACAAGCTTTAAGCATCATGTTTGCTTAGAGCTGTCATTCATTTTATACAGTCTCATTTAAGTGTATATAGTTTTTAATCTGTATTTCTAGCTCCATTTGTTTACTTATTTTATAAAGAAAAAAGTATTTCTTTTTACATTTTATGCAGTTTCCTATTTGTATCTTTGCACAGGTTTAATTTAAATTCAAATGCACCTTTATAGGTCTAATTTTAATGTATGTTTACTGTCTAATGCTGCTACTGGTCACTAGTAACATCAACTCACTCTCACAAGTCTGCACTTAAAACCCACCTGTTTAAAATCGCCTTTTCCATCTGATTCAATTTTATTGTCCTATTTGAACCTGTTTTTAACGTTGTATTATTGTAATTTGATATACTTTTATGGTTCTTTTTGTTTTCTGTTATTTGCTGTCTACTCATTTATTGTAAGGTGTCCTTGGGTGACAGAAAGGCGCCTATGAAATAAAATGTATTATTATTATTACTCCTACTATCAATAAAGTATCTATCTATCCATCCATCCATAGCAGGTTGTATTTTATACATGAGGTAGATATGACAGCATATAGAGTATGCACAGCATGCGTAGATTGTCTATGAGTAATGATATCATGATTGAGTAATGAGACTATATCATATGATGAGTAATGATACAATATATACTGACATGAAACAGAGTTTCTGGATTTCACTATTTAATGTCCTGTTATTTAGCTCACACTCACGTCAAATTCATTGTTATTTTAACACATATTTATCATAATTTGGGTGAAGATTAAGTAGAGTAGCACACACATGAAGGACGGACCTCCAAATGTAATATTAATTCAGTCTTGTCAGGGTTAAAAAAAACAAAAAGCCTGCTGCTCATCTTTCACCGTTAGCATAGCTTAGCTTAGCTTGAGCTAGTTCAGCATCAGCACCAGGAGCAGCTGGCTAAGGTCAATATTTAGCTGCTAGCCAGATGCTACCCTTGTGTATCAGTCCACAGAGGTGAACTCCAGCCTCCTTTATCGATAGTTAACGTTAAAGTGAATATTTACTGTGTAAAATCCAGCTAGCCGAGCTGTTTATATCGCTCTCTTTCTTTCTTGGACTTACCTCCTTGTTGAAACAACAACACGTCCGCAGCAGCTCTCACTCACTGATGATTGTCTGATTCACACAGTGCAGGTTTCACATTTTGGACACACGCTATTGAAAGCTTCAAGTGTGTCTTTTTTCATGTATATATATATATTTATATAGATATATAAGTGCTCACACTCGTGCTAACGTAGCTCTGCCGGGGTGAATCAATGAACGGCTTCCAGTTGGTTCTCTGTAGTCCACACAGGAGATGGCACCGCCCAAACCAGCTGGGGTTTAATTCATCAGCCAATCATTTAATATCCTTATTTTAAACAGGCAGTCCCATCTGTCAGTTCAATACAGATGCATCATATTCAACAAGGCATTTAAACAACATATAATGTCCATAAATACACTTTAGATCAGGGGTTCTCAACCAGAGGTACTACAGGGTGTTATAAAAATTAGGAGTATACTGGGGTGCAGATGTTTTAACTCTTATAGAGAGTGTGTGTTTTCTGTCTTTTGCATATCTCACCCACTCCCCTTATCTGGCATGTGTTTACTGAGGCTGGTAGGGAGAGATGATTAAAAAATAGTTTAAGAACAAGAGAGACAGGTTAAGGGATGTGTCATTTTGGACACAAAACATAATGTTCATTACTAAAGCAGAAAACCAATTGTTAGTGGGAAGATGTCCAAGACAGCCCATTTTGAAAAAATTGTGTAAGAACCAACAGACAGAGTGCCTCAGGGAGCCTTTTCTCTGTAATCCCTTTTGTGTGTTGCACGGAATAATAAATTCAACTTAAACTTTGCTACTTTGAATCCAGTCCTCCTTATTAAAAATAAATAAATAAATAATATCTCATAACACCTCCATTTTTTTTTCAAATTTTCACCAAAATAATGGTGACTGTGAGGGGTGCAGATGATTAAGAAATCACACACAAGCAGAGGCATTTGCGCTCCAGTCGGATGAATCAGTGGACATGTCCAAAGATTCACAGCTCTTGGCATTTAATAACCAACAATAATCATGCAACTTTTTAAATCAATCATACAACAGATATAGGCTAACAACCCAGTATATATAAATAGGTTGAAAAGGTGAAATAAAAGTTGAATAAAGTAAATATAAAAGTTATTATAGGCCAGCCTTAAAATGTAACACATTTCAAAATATTAATTACGTGTGGGGGTCTGTGTTCAAAAAGGTTGAAGACCCCTGCTTTAGATGCATTTAGACAGACTTAAAATAAAGGTACAAAGCAGTTCCACACAGATAATTTAGAAAAATACAGTGCCGTAATAGCAGGATGTAACTTATAAAAACTCAAATAAAAAGTATTTGAATATACTTGTGTGTATAACCTCAGAGAAGCTTATTTTTGTTTGGTTTTTGTGTTTTTCTTCACATCTCTCAGGGCTGTAATATGCAATACATGTACATGTAGAATATCAAATACTAGTAAATATGTCAAACACACACACAATGGCTGTGTTTAAGACTGAAAAACCCTTCAGAAATATTGAGGTTTTAATGTTGTGCACTTTTATGTATCTAGAGCAGAAAGAGCTCAAGCTATAACACCCCGGCTTTTATTCAAAAAGGTTGCTAGAAACATAAAGATGTTTAGACCAGCAAATGTTTTGATTTATCTCCAGAGTCAACTCATATCAAATATGAAGCTTGGTGATGTGCGCTCCTCTCCTGCCATCAGACCCAGTCCATTTCACTGGCCTTGGGGCTTGTGTCAGGGCTGGAGGGAGGAGTAACAAGACATGGTTGCAAGGGCATGGTTTCCCCAGAGTCTTCAGCTTCAACCCCAACGCAACTCTGGGGCACTCCTGCAAGGCGTAATACAGAAGTCCCTGCTGTGAACCCTGACAGCCCTCGTGCTAAAGCTCGGGAAGCCATCCTGAGCCCCCCTGCTCTTTTTCGTCTGGCCGATGCAGTAGCCATTTGCCGAGCCCCGGCCAGTTCAGTCAGAAAACCCAGGCTCTGGGAGGGGAGGCTGTACAAATGAAGGCCACGAAAAAGTTCTGGCAGCGGCCGGAAGCCACCTGGAGGCTCTGGTGGAAGCGATTCAAACTGCACCAACATAAACCGCTCACCAGCGCGGCCCTGTAAGTAGTCTGCTAGAATACAGCTTAATGAAGCAGTGAAAACATCTACACAGGGAGAAGAGGCACCGTAGCTTTTGCCTGCCTCCTCTCCCTCTCTGTTCTTCTCCTTTGTAGTGTTTTTCTCCCAGCTCCCAGCTCCCCATTCTTCGGCCCTTATCCAGGCAGCCTGGGTTAGGACTAGCACCACTTTGCCCCCCTGTTTTTGCAGTCGGTTCAGTCTTGAGTGGAACCAAGGGACAGGACCCAGAAGGCAGAGCTCGGTCTGGCTCCACAGGTCTAGAGACACAGTGAAGCCCAGAGCTTGAAGGGACGTGCCCAGGTGACTCATTAACTCTGGCAAAGCCTGGTCATCGCCAGGTGGGTACAGCAACACCACATGACCGCCACCCACTGCACCTGAAAAAGAGGGAGATTAAAACATTTGATTCAAGTCAAAGTTCAACAGAATTAAAGATAAAACATGTAATTACTTGCACAGAGTTAGATGAGAAGATAGATACCGTGTCAGTATTAGTCAGTTTGTCTTTATTTGTCAGTTAAACATAATACAGCCAGGAGTTAATTACTTACCAACAGTTACAAAATCTGCTTCCCAGAACTTCACACTAATTAAACACATCGTCTGTTTAATCTGTGCTAAAACAACATGTATTACAATGTCACCTTACAGGTTTACGTGCCAGACTATTTCTTGGCTGGGAGCAGTAGTTTTAGCCTCTGTTGGTTGTCTGGCAAGAGGAGGATTTGTTTGTGGTAAGTTAACCAGTAGCTTGCTGTACCTCTAAATTTACTAGACAGATATGAGGATTGCTTCAACTTTTTCATCTAACTCTCCATCAGAAGTGTATTTCCCTAAATGTATGCAGAACTATTCCTTTCATTTAAACATATTTTACATTTTATATGTCATATCTGTGGTTTGAAGCACCAAAACAATCCCAATGTTGTTTACATCTCCTTTGTCATGCTTCTCTCTGAAACTATAGCAAGAAAATGGCATTTTGTGTTGTGTTTTGTCTCATTAATATTAATGAGCCTGCCTTCTGATTGGCTGATGCATGGCCAGGCTAAACACAGGTAACAGATTACAGCTGGTCCAACTGGATGTTCAGTTTGGGTTGGCCCTGGTTCCGTTTCTGAATATGAGCTGTGGGCATGGATTGAGTGATTTGATATTTTCACAGCCTTTATACAACACCTTCTACAATATGGGACTATTAAGTATATTCATACTTAGGATCTCATACCTTTAACATCCTCTTCTTTCAACCATCTCCACATGTAGCCTAAAAGAAAAAACAGAAGTCAGCAGTGAGGTACTGCTAAGGTGTTATTAATATTCAAAACCCTACAACTAGAAAACAGACCTTTTAAGACACCCTGGATGAGGTAGGCTCCAAGTATTGCCACACACATAAGTAGTAATCCAATGACAAGTGGCAGACTCCATCTCCATCGAGATGCTGGAACATAAATAAATAATTAATTGTACAGTGAATTGCTCAGCTACCACATTCTAATGAAAACATGCCACTTGTTTTAGCTGATAAGAGTTAAACATTAAACACATTTAATCTGGAGCTGGATAATATTTAATAGGCTTACTTGCAAATGGACACTGTGGCTCTAAGTATGACTCCATCCCATGTATCTTCATCTAAAAAACAAATACAAGGAGTTAACGTAGTGAAACAGGTTTTCAATTATGCGATAAGGTGACATTTGATATGTCAGACCGAAGGGAGAGAATACCTGAACGCAAAGCAGAGGATGAGACGACACATTGAACGCTCCTGCTTTCTGAAAATGAAGAAGGAAGATTCATTATTAAACAATTTGTCATAAAATGATCTTGTAAGTTTACACTGAAATTAGACTGAACTCATGGAAAGGTTTGTCATTATGTAACTTTTTACAGCAAATGAACGCCATGTGAACACAGTCAGTGTTAAATGTGAGTCATCGGTTTCAGTTACAATTTAAAAATCAGTTGAAGGTTACAAAAGAGTAAAACCTGCTTAGGCTAGATGACTCATTATTTGGTTCCTTGTGTGCAGATTAAACTATGCTCCAACATCCTAAACATTTTCATAACATATACGTTTGCCTGTAGTTTCTGTAAACATTAGTAGTAGTGCAAACATTGTAGTAGCAGTAGTAACATTGTAGTTGTTTTAGTGATGTGTTTGATGTTTATGTTATATATGTTATATATATATATATGTTTTTAGAACAATTATAGACAAACTGTCAAACAAATCTTCAAGGAACTTTTATTTCAACATTCATCAGCGGTGTAGCGTGGGTCAATGAAGAACCCATTACATTCTGGACCGTATACACAAATCATTTTTCACTTTCACTCAACATTAAAAGATCAAGCCTAATACAAACAAAGCGGCTCACATGCAACACAAAACACCTGACTATTGACCTTGGCGGAGATCAAGCGTTCTCTGAGTGCCTTTCTAGTTTAGAAAGTAATCAGCAATAAAAACCTACTACTGTAAGACTACTATGGTCCTTTTGAGTGAGTGTTAGGTCAGTGGTTGGAGTTAGGAGTAGTTAGAAGTAATCTTTAAGCAGAAAAAGGGTTGTAATGATGAATTCATGTGTAAGCAGCATTTTGCTATTATATCTGGTTGAAGTGGAGCTTCTGATGAACTTATTTATACTTTAATCTATAGCAGATGAAAAGTGGAAAATAAGTATTATATTCTGAAATGTAGTACAATACATTATTTAAGTAAAAACTTAAATAATGTAGCACTACAGCACCTGAGTAAATCTACTCAGTTACTTTTGACCACTAAAGATTTGACAGCCTGAAAAGAAAGCAAAGTTTTTTATTGTTACCCAGTGTCCAGCGCGTGTTGCACTCCAGCCGGAGTGGTCGTGCACCCACTGTCTGGAGCCCGTCACCTCTTCACACTGGCCTCCTGCCAGATCATTCTTGCACAGCCACACCTCTGCCTGCAGTCTGCAGGGGGCAGTCACATTCCAGCACAGCTCTGTGCCACCCTCTCTTATCTGACACTCTGCCATAGACACAGACACGTTGTGCTGCATTCTTTCCAGCACATCTGAAAAAAAACAAAAAAACATTGCTATGCTGTGAAACCATTCACCGTAGAAAGTTATGTTGTTCTCTGGCTGACCTTGGTACACTCACTTTTACCTTGCTGGTCTTTGAACGGGCAGGATTTTCTTCGAAATAACTTTCCCTTCCACCACACCTGTAAACAAAGATTTATAAATGAAAATAAATAGATTAAAAAAATGTATTTCCAAAAATGTTTTGTAGATCTTTCTTCTTGTCAGTTACAATTAAAATGTCATCTACCTCGAAGCACAGGCATGGTGCAACAGCGTTTGAGGAAATTACAATTTCTCTCTTTCCTTTCAGCTGCAAAGGATTGAAAAAAAAAAGGCTTAGTATATGTTTTTCTAAGAGAACAAATAAATATGAATTGTTTAGTGACTGACTAACCCAAGGAAGGACTTCTCCAGGCATTCCATTCCAAATCATCTGACACATGATTTCATCTTGTCTCTTAACATCTGTGTTCATTAGCTTGAGGCGGACCACATTTCTCTTGTGATCAGTCACAGCTCTGATTCTTGGGGCTGGGACAGAGATGCATGAATCATAAAAGGTTAGTGTTAGCATTTTACAGGTGTGTACAACTACTGTCGGCGCAGTTTGTGCCTCAGTGTGTACGCAATACACGCTATTCTAGATAAACAGGTGGAAGAACGGCTTCTGACACTTGGTGCGTGACAGTTTTAAACCATCTCTTACCATCACATTCCTTCACAGTCCGTTCTAGTTTCATGGAGCAAACTGAAAGAAAGAGGCAGGAGAGGATGTTCAGTGACATTTGTGATCGCCATGTCAGGCATGTCTTTACATTACAACACTTATCCTCACCATCTTCCAAGGACGGGACTGTGATGTTTTGAATGTGGTGAGCTTCATTTGACTGAGCGTCGACATGGACAACAACAGGAATGCCCAACGTAACTTTCTCTGTCAACAGCAGCTGCATTTACGAGAAACATATACATAATGTAAACATTAGATATTTAAATCACTCAAGAACAAACAGCACACGCAGCACAAGCACAAGTGAGAGGCCAGTAGTGGTGGAAGAAGTACTCAGATACTTTATGTAAGTAAAAGTACCAATACAACAATGTAAAAATAATTACAAATTAAAGTGAAAGAATACTTGTGTTAAAAGTAAAAATACTTGTTCTGTAGTAGAAATCACCCCTGTGAGTGATATACTAAATCCTATTTTTTTTTATGCTGAAGTAACAATCAGTAAGCAGATTTTTAATGTTGTCGCTGGTCATGTTGGAGATTAGTTATTTAAATAAAGCCATCTGAGAATATAGAAATATTTCTTTAATGTAACTGTCAAAGTGCACCAACCAAGCACTGTTCACAAGCTGAATTGTTGAGAACCACTAGTTCTGATTTAATCTTAACAATGTGCCATATTTTATAAGCTTATCATGTGTTTTTTATATAAAATCTCGTGGAGTAACTAGTTGTTGTTGAGCTGTTAACTAAACTGTGTCTCTCCTCATTTGCTCCACACGTCCTTCTTGACGACTGAAAGCTCAGAGGTGTAAGAGTAAAACTCTTTTCTCTTTGATTGGTAAATCATTAGATCACAAAATAAATACCAACCAAGATTCAGATTGTTGCCACAACTACCACAACACGATACGTTGTGATATGATGATAAGCCAACAGAAAGTGATGGTAGTATATGTAACATAACAAGTAATATAAAATGGATATACTTAAGTAAAGTACATAGATTTTCCAGTTCTTGGTCTACTTTATCTTACACAGGTGATTGATAAACAACAACAGAAACAACAACAATGTGAGGTAACTCCTTCACGCCTGCCAGATATTATCTACCTCGTGTGTGGGCAGTTGAGACGTCTGTAAACCGGAGGCTCTTGTTTTAAACTGGAGTGTCTTACAAACATTGGAGTACGGAGAGCTGCAACACACTTTCAACGAAGCTGAAACACAGAAAACAGAGAAGAAGAGGATTAAACTGAAGAAAAGTATATAAAGTATATCACGTGCATGACTTTGTTTGTTTTAGGTTTTTTACCTCTTGGCTCGGGAATCATCATCTGACCACTTCCTTCTAGCATTTGAGTCATGCCAATGAATTCCTCTTCATCGTTACGTTCACCAGATTGCTCAGAAACCTGCTCTGCATTCCTGACTGGTTGAAAAGTCGAACAACTATGATTAGAATGCAGGAAAAAAAAAACACCTTCACAGGCAAAACATGATTACAAAAGCTGATAACATAACAAACAAAAGATTTAGGACAAACCTTGAACTGCGATGATAATTTGCAGACACGGTTCACAGTCTTGTTTGGCTGGACAGCACAGACTCGCTTTAAGCTTCACATGTGTTACACTCACTGTATCATCTGTATCGGGCAGCACAGCACTGTACTGGGAGGCTGCGGAAAGATTGTTTCTGCTTTAGCTAAACTGTGGGCTTATTCAAGCGTGAGGTTATCACCATACTGTATGTGTTGATCATGATGCTGCATACCTGAGCTCACCTGGCAGTCAGTCAGACCCTGAAGAAAG
Organism: Larimichthys crocea; assembly: GCF_000972845.2. Classification (NCBI taxonomy): domain Eukaryota; kingdom Metazoa; phylum Chordata; class Actinopteri; family Sciaenidae; genus Larimichthys; species Larimichthys crocea. The sequence goes on from NW_020861315.1 coordinate 277,379, forward strand.
AAAAGTTGCCAATGAGAATCAAATTTCAACAATCACCGATCTCAACTATAGGTTTTTAACAGTGGAGGAAGATGTATTCAGGTCTTTTACTTAAGTAAAAGCAGCACTAACACAAGTAAATATCCTAACTAGCTTCAGGAGAAGCTCTTCTTGGGAGCCTTGAACAGCTAAACACACTACTACTACTCCCACCATGTAAAAAAGCAGCGCTACCACTCATTCCAACAGCTGTCAGACATCAACACGACTTAATGACTTTCTTCAGCTTTACTTTTTTTCTATATATTTCTAACATGCGAGTAATTTCTTCTCCAGCTTGTGTATATGAGCTGCTGTGGCAAGTGAATTTCCCCAGTTTGTGATCATTAAAGTCGATGTTATCATTAAAAAAAAAGAAATGTTTGATCAAAATTACATTACATATTACTATTAATTCCATTGCTATGTAGCTGTTACATTTGATGCCTCAGTGTAGTTTGTGTATGTGTAATGCAGCTTCAGTCTGTTCGGAGCATATGTGGTATTGTTTTCTTCTGTACTGTTTGTTTTGTTGGGAGTCACTGCCTGCCTATTGTTTTGCCTGTTTGTTTTATTTATTCTAACATTTTATCACTGTGTGACCAAATTTTACTTATGTGTTATCTGTTTTGCTAATTTTATTTTTCTAATTATTGTTGTGTATTTGTGATTTTATTTTTTTTAAATAAATAAAGTTTGAGTTTAGTATTTATTATAATATTTTTTACTCAAAGTGGATTAAATGTTAGCTACTGCATTGGAGTGATGTTACACTGAGAGGTGTTATATAATAATGTAATAATTATTCTGTCCCACAACAAACAATGAACACATTGTCTTGTGTAATGTTTACTCTTGTCTGTTAAAATGTTTTCATTGGCACCTGTAACTGTAACTGTAATGATGATCTCACTTTTCAATGCATGTGTGCCTGTCCGCTCAGCGAAATTCAGAAGAAAATGACTCAACAAAAACAACTCTTCCTTGCTTGATGGAGCAGTGGAGTAAGGTGTCGTTCTCAGGCACAATAGTGAATAAATAATGGACTATAATTAACCTCTCTCTCTCTCTCTCTCTCTCTCTCTCTCTCTCTCTCTCTCTCTCTTTCTCTCTTTCGCCATCCAAAACCTACACTTTAGGTTTTCTTATTCTGCATGTATCAAATAGCTTCATTCTGCATTATACCATTTTATTTAGCAGAATCCAACTGAAGACACAAGGCAGAAATATTTTAGTCACTGTCTCACAGCTTGGTTTCACATTTCTTAAGGTAATAAGAAACCAGAGGAGTACCATGCTGTTAGTCTGTCGTCTTACCTCGCTACAGCTGAGTTCAGGCGCGGTTATGTCGACTATCTCCAGGGCTCTTGCGGTCAAGAGCAGCCAAAAGCGCAGGAGCCACAAAACAGAAACACGTGGCCCCCGAAAGATAGTGAAAGCCATTTCTTGGAGAGCTCCTCTGCGCCTGGCACAGAGGGTCCCTCAAGAGCGCGCGTCTCCTGATCCACGACTACTAGACTCCTGTCATCCGAAACACAAAGAGCAAAAAGACCGGTGCCCTCAGATCAGTGAGAAAGGAAGAGAAACTAGAGACCATGACTTGTCCCACACGGGTCAACTGTCGTGACTCTCCTCTTTGGCTCCACGCGTGTCTTTCCCAGTGACAGACAGGCAGCTCGGAGGCGATGGGCGTGTCACGTGTTCAGGTGAGATGGAGTAAAACGTTTCATAATGAGTTTCTGTTTGGTTGGAAAATCCTTCACCGTACATTAGAACACAAAATAAATACGACTAAACAAACTTGTAAGAGCGACAACACATGTTGAAAACAACATATTTGTCAATGATAAGCCCACAGAGGGACGGGAACCGAGAAAGGGCAGCGCCTCATACTATCACTGTGCCAACTTTTTATTTCCTTTCCTTAGAAGCAGAGGCGGTCCTGGATACATTTACGCCCTGGGGGGACTAAAATGTCATGTCACTGTATGTTAGAATTTGTTTTTAGCATAAGTGTACAGTAATAAAAAAAATCCACAGTCTGTGTGAATCTGCACCAGACTAGGTTGCCACTGGGTGAAATTAGTTGCATGACATGATTTCAATTCTAATAGTTGCTAGTTCAGCAAAACTAAAAATCTTCTGTGGTTAATAGCAACATATTATCAAGAGGCTCATAAACAGCCTATAGCTGCTGTCCCTCACAGAAATCTGCATCCCTTTATCTCTGGCCCGTTTCTCCTCTTCTTCTTTTCTTCAATTTCTAAACTGGGCACCTGATGCTTCTTTGGTTTTTTACTTTGGTCCATGATGAAGAGTCACGTGAGGTCACGTAGATGACTGAACAGATTAATATTATTATTATTTTCATTTTTCACATAACCCAATTAATTACATGTAGGTATATGGGTCTATGTTAATTCTAGGAATGAAATACAATTTATCTGAAGCAGTTTGTGTTGTGTGGCCTGCCGCCTGGGGTCAGTCTATCCCTCGCCCCCCCTCCACCTTGCCTCTTCTGACACACACACACAACCTGTATGACTCTCAACAGTAAGTTGACGTGACAATGAAGGGCGCCCACATTGCCCATAGCAAAAACCGGCCCTGCTTAGAAGCATCTATAATAGTAGGGTTCAACGGCCAAGTGGCTGTTATTTTGTGGCAGCATGTTATTGGCTGTTGTAGTAACTGAATGTGAGGACTTGGCAAGTGGAGCTCCTGCAACCCCGGCAACCGCAATATTAGCATTCAGCGGGGGAGACACAACACACCTAGTTTAGATTAGTTGTATTTGTCTGTTTCATATGTAGAATATCAATTAAAAAACATTTTAACATCCTTCAAGTTATAAGATATGTAGGTGTCATAGCACAAAGTCAGTTAGTTACTTTGGTAAAGACAAAAGAAAACTGTTAAAGCCTGACCTGACCTGACCTGTTGTCACTTATTGGTTTGATTTGATTCTTCTTTCATAAGTCACATTAATATTTATTCACCTAGTCAGAGTTAATATTTACTTGTATAATATGCAGAGCTGTTTGTTTTCAGCGTATTTACTGTTTTGTCACCCATGATTTCAGGTCATTTGGAGCAGTTAAACCTTAGTGACTAAGCATGTGTATTCAAACCAATTCAGTGTTTTCCTAAGTGTGTTGCTCTAATAGTACTAATATTTACTCCGAGACAACATGTTATGTGTACTACAACACAAAATCCTCTTTTTATATATGATATTGCAATAGAAACTGAGCTTTACAGTGCCATACTTCTCTTTGCCTGTCACTAATCATGCACTTTTAACAAGGGTATAACTATGTGCCCATGTTCGCAACTCTAAACCCTCTTTTCACCCAGGTGTTACTAAAACAGATGATGCCGTTTGAATACTTTCGGTTGGACTACAGTTCAATCATTAACCTCCCTCAAATTGAGGTCAGTTAAGTCCACTGATTATAAATTGTAATCCCGCTTGTCTGATAACACATTATAAAGCCTTAACACCTGCTTGCCTGCCGCCCTAAGATCAAGCAAAGAACGAATGCAAATTCATAGTGGGTCTTAAATGTATTTGTTTTTTTCCATCATAGGACAGAAAAGGTAGATATGACTTAAAACTATCAAACTGACCTACAGATAACGATATCTCTAACTCTTATACTATTAAAATGTAATTGATACCGTATGAGAAATAAAATAATCTTTTTTCCATCTTATGACTACTGTATTATTAACTTACTGGAGTGTGTGTGTGTGTGTGTGCGTAGTTTGTGTACTGTCTGTGACATTTTACTTCCTTATTAATCCCGTTAAGCAGGTCTTGACAATGTTTGAGCGCCTCATTAACTCATTTGAATAAACAGATTCAAATAAATTTAATAATATCAAAAATATGAGCAGATGCTCAGTCATTTTGTGTCATCACAAGTACTATAAATAGAAAATAGTTTAGTTTTTATTAAAAGAATATTGTTTTATTTTGTATACAAAATGTTATAATGCCAGGCTAATATACATTGTAGCAACAAATAATATCTGAGTCAACAACAAACGTACAAAACATTGAAATACTTAGGAGGTAGTACATGTGCAAATATTTAAAAATGGGTTTACATAAGTAAACTGAGTATAACACTTGCACGCACAAACATGTAAGTTAACTGTCAAACAGTCAAGCGCACTTCAGGACAAGTAATTTCCTCTTTTCACCTGGAAATCTTGTCACAGCTTTGGCACATCTGTGTTTATACAATCCTATGTAAATTTCCGAGTTCCTGTAAACAACGTTCACATATAATTTGTATGTGTGCACACACCACTCACTGCACGCATGAAAAAAATGAGGTATAATTTGCAACCAGATTTTCATAATGGTTCTATGTACAAAGATAACACAGGTGTTGACTATGGTTCAGTCATGAAAGTAACATAAAGAGAGGCTCTGTTAGAGGCTAAATGCAGGAGATAGGACAGAGTATTTTTCGTTTTAATATGCAAAACTTGGTGGCATTTTTGCCACGATGGTGTCAAGTTAATGAACAGTTTTTACAGTGATTGGCACCGAGGTTATCACAATGGAACACCAGCTCCTGTGTCTCATGTGCAGCATATCGTGTTTCCAACTGGACGAAAGTCTGTCCACCATCAGACACGTGAAACCTGAGATTAAAGTTTCACCACTCTCCATGGTGACCCGCGGAGAGGCTCGTGCTCTTGTGCCGTTCCTGGTCTCCTGGTCATGTTGGCTGACAGAGGCAACTTGAGCCTGCTCTGTGTCTGATCTGACATCATTTTCAGTGATGATGTGCCACTCTGCCCTTGCATTTTCTTTCCTTGCGTCTGAGGCAGCAGTGTTTTTAGTCTTTGGGCTAGCTGCCGTGCCAGCCATATTGATAATACTTTGGACAGGAGTCTGGGCCAGCAGTGCCAGCTGAATTGATCAGTTTTTGTCCTTCTTATCCCTCCCAGCTCCTGTATTAAACCCCTGAAATCCTGCGGTAAGCAGTACCGAGGGACACCTCTGAAGTCCTTTGGAATGTCCCTGCTGTGGCAAAGGCCTTGGAAGTAGACAAGGGCCACTCCTTGACCTTTGCACCCCTGCAGCACTCCCTCTAGGCAGGCCAGAGCAGCCATGAACACTGGTGCTATCACTGTGGATAGCTCCCTCTGGGGGTACCAGTCTTTATCAACACATAATTTATCACAATCTTTTTTTCTTGCCGCATTCTTATTTTTGCATTTTCCCAGTCTTCTTCCATTCACTGCGGTTTTCTCATCCCCCACTTGGTCTATGTTGTAATCTTCCTTTTTTCTCTGTTTTTTATTCATGTTCACCCTCTCCTCCCTCCACTTTTCATAGGTCTTCTTGGCTTCAGGACTCCAAACAATCAGCACTTTTCCTTGCGCCTTACGCACAGCTTCCCACTGCCCGTACAGCCACGGAAGTGGACCCAGGTCTGCCACTCCAGTGCCAGCACCAGCCTGTGTTTGTGAGCTTAGGGCCCACAAAGCCATGTTCACCGTGGCACTTAGCTCCCCCTGCAGGACTGAGGCTAATGCACACACAGCAGAGACGTGGGCTGACTGCTCTGATGAACACACCAGCAACACTGGCTTCTGGATACAGAGCCAACCTGGGATAAGAGAAAAGACATGTATTATTTGTCGGATACATTGGGCACAATTGCCGTCAGACTAACAGCAAACAAAATACATTCAGGAAATAGTGGAGATCATGACATGCAACCATTACAAGATACAAACAATGTAAGTGAAATTACTAGCATTTAATGAAGGCACTGAACTAACCTGCAGCTCCACCCTTTGTAAGACGGTGGATGAAAATTCCCAGTAATGCAGCAATAACCACAAATATCAAAACTGCCACAGCACACATGCCGTACCGGTTGTGGGTGTCTGTATAAACACAGAAGATGTGTGCAGCCATGCATCATCTAATAAAGAAAAGTGAATGTTCTGGTTCATTTGGTATTGTGTGTGTGTGTGTGTGTGTGTGTGTGTGCGTGTCATCTTGAATACACTCACAGTCAGGACACAGCACTCTTCTACCGTGAAGTGACGGATGTGACTGCCACACCTGCAGAAAAACAGATTGAAAGATTGATTGGAGAGAAAAGGTAACAGATACACCTCTCTCTTCTTCCACAAGTTTGTGTTTTGTTTTTTTTATTCACCTGCACACACGGCTTCTCGGCGACAGAATGAAGAGGCACTTTTAACCTTGCATCTGTTGTATTTCCATTCTGTAAAATTGATAAGAAGAGTCACAAATTTGCTTACATTAATATTAAAATAACCTGTTTGTCCTCTCTCTTTTTGGCTCCATTTCCTCTCACATGCTTACCACTGTTATTGAGTGGACCTCCCCCGTGGGTGTACATCCCCTCTTATCAAGAACACAGAGCTGAGCTGAAAACTTATAAAACTTGTATCTCGCCTCTATTGATACAATAGAGGTGAAATACAAAAAGACACTCTGAATGCCCGGTCTGAGTGACACCTCCCATGAAGACATATCTGCAAAGGACAAGGAGCGTGGGAGTCACATTGGGACTTATCAGGAAAATAACCCTCTTGTTGTTTGTTCTCCTGTTTGACTCACCAGCTTTGAAGGGACAATAGATATGACGGCTGCCTTGTAGAGAAAACTGCAAAGATTGAAACACAAACATGTGAATCTGCAACTTAGTAGACAACTAGACCTCTTTTAATGCAAGCATATATGTTGTCATTCTTACCTGCACACACATCTGAGGGTGTTTGTCCACTGCAGATGTGGTATATTTCTGTTGAGGAGAAACAGTGAGTGTCTAAGAAAGTTTTAATCATTTTAAATCTATCACTGATACCAGCAGCAAAACTTACCAGTAGTTCTCCCCTGACCTCCCCCTTCAGTGTGGAGTTGAGCACAGGCGTGCATAGGTGTTCTTGCTGCTTCCAGCAGAGGGAGGCAGAGACACTGAAGTCGCTGGCTGGACACTTTGATCTCCATGTGAAATGTGACTCATATAGTGTCACATTAGAGGAGGACCAAACATCTGTGACATCTGTAGAGGCAGTGCATAGTGATATTAACAATGATTTCAGCCTGACTGTGGTCTATCCAGGCATGTGGTTGTGGTAAAAAACAAGATTAGATTGTACTAACATAAACAATATATTGTATCAGAATAGACAACATCAAACTGATACACAAGAAGTACAACCATTTCACTGTTTGAGCCACGTAAATAGTTTTTACTATTCTTTTAGGGCTTTTTATTCTTTAATGGATAGAGACGGCTTGAGAGGTCGCTGTGGACTAAGCTGAAATGGGAACAGTTAGTCTTGCTCCGTCAATTGATGACCACACTCTGGGAAGTCACTGCTTCTTGATGAATAAATAGTTCCAGCACACACTGTTAAACCATGACTTGTCATTTTTACACTTCAGCTTTTATTCAAAATAAATAAACAGGATATAAAGCACTGTCATTGTGTTTTAGAGGAGCTGTTAGGCTCATTTCCTCCTGTTTCCAGTCTTTGTGCTAAGTTTACTGGCTGTAGGTTGTAGCCTTAAAGATATTGTACAGATATGAGATTGTTATCGCTCATCTTATCTGACTCTTGGCAAGAAAGCAAAAAACCACATCATGTTTCATTTACAGGTAGAATAAATTACATCTGAAAACCTTAATGGCAACTTGCCTATCCAGAAACAATGCCTACAACGCCTGTATTTGTTTAGTTTAAGTGAAAGTAAAGAGGAAATAGTTTCTGTGAAAAGCATACAGAATGGTACAATAGACTGGTTTGAATATCCAGGAACATTGTTTCTGAAAAGTTTTCAAATTTCAAAACATTTTCAGCACTGTCAGTACAACAAAGTTTCTGCACATGTACGTCTTAAAGCATCTGCATGGCTAGACAAGACCAAGTACGTCTTTTTGTAAAGTTCTGTGAACTGACCCTTTAAAAACTACCAATTTTAAAACTTTCTCCAAATCTAATTCTCTAAAAAAACACAGATGGCAGCATCTTGCTGAAACATTTGTGCTTCAAAACAGGAGCAAGTCTGTGCCTATAGTTAATTCTAATTTGACCTCATCTGACACCTTGGCTTGGCTCTCTTCCTACTACAGTTTGTGCACCACAGAATCTATCATTGCTAGAAAAAAAACATCTAAACGGATCACTTTTGCGTGCGTGACTCAAGGCACAGGTCACTGTGATAAAGGACGCTTTCTGCGAGCTTCCTTTAATGACAAATATAAGGTTGGTGGTGGCCAGTTACCGCAACAGGACTGTCTGCAGGTGTAAGATAACATCCCACGCTGCAGAATGCTGCATTAGATTAGTCATTTTCTATTAAATATCTCTAAATCACAGACCAGTTGACACAGATAGTCAGTGAACTGTGATAAACGCTAAAACAGCCTCTGATAGAACATCGGTCAATATATGAAGGGGAACCCCTGTGTTATATTCCTGAATCATGACTATCTATATATGAGTTGTTCATTGCGAAATAATGGTAAAGAAAAAAAAAGTCCCTACAAGATTATTTATTTTCAATGTGACTCTGACATGAATCATCTGTCACACTCACCTGGGATGCTTTGATTTTGAAACAGGCACTTTTTATGTCGATGTGCATCCATATTGGTGTAAAATACCTGTCAATGCAGACAAGACATATTAAAGGCATGAATAAATAATAACACTGCTTGTATAAAAAAAAGAAAAAAGAAAAGATTTATGACTTGAAAGTACCTGCACGCAGACACAGGGCAGCAGGTAAGGGATGTTAAGAAGAGCTGTTGGATTCTGAGATGGATCAATCTGAACAGAACATACAAATACATTACATTTTTTCCACATATACAAAACTATACATGTGCACATAAATGTTCCACTAAAACTCACAGTAATTCTTGGAGCCTGTCCTCTGCTCATGCAGTGTTGTGGACTTTTTTGGTAACACCACATGGCGTATACTTTATTTCCTGGCTCCACAGTGACAGCGATGGATTTAGATGACTCATTCACGGACAGATTAAAGTGTGGTATGGGATCTTTATCACAGAAACACACAAAAATAGATATTATCATCAACGCTTAACAGAATAAAACACACAGACGAGTAATATATTTAAGGAAAAGTACAACTCAAAACAAGGTTATTCTCATGCCCCCAATGCCCCCATTCACAGCACATGAGCGAATGTTTTGATGCGTGTGAAAATGACATAATTCATAAATGAAAGCCTTTGCAGGCACCAGATCTAAATGGATACATATGGATGATTGTGGACAAATGTGTGAGAAAGCATTTTCCACCACTACCATCATACCACCAACTGAGGGAATCTGTTTGATCCCTCCAGGAGAGCGTTCAGGGCTGAGTTGCACAAGCTTTGTGTACGCTCTCTACTTAGTTAGGGTATAAAGTCAACATTAGAGGCTCAGTAACTAGTTAGTACAAGTTAGTTTGTTACTAAATCAGCTACTGAAACTCTCTATTGGATTACTGTGTTATAAAGTGACTGCAATTAATTTTAAAAATGTGTCAGATAAACTGTTGTTTTTAGCTTTAGTGAGTAAAACTCAATGATATTTTATGATTTACACTTTCTCTAATCCACGTGTAACTATCAGTTGTTACTTTATATTATTAATTTACAAATCACAGCATAATATAAATAATAATGTTTTTTTTGGAGAATAAGGAGCATTGGAGCAGTTCTGGTGGCTCATGTTGGCCCAACACCTTCCTGTCATACAGTATGTTATGTCTTTGTTTTTTTCCTTTAATGCGTCACCTATCTGAAACAGGATATATCACACCTAACTCTTGCATTTCCTTCATGTTATACAGGCTAAAAGCTAAAGGAAAGTACTACCTGGTACTCTGTAACTGGTGTTGCAGCGCATTGAAGTTGTGCTGTACGACACAGAAACAACTTGATTTGCTTCAGCCTTGGTACAACTTTGTTGCAGCAGCTAGAATAAAAAAAGAAAAACATATCAAATTAGCTTCATAAAAACATCTTCACAATGTTAGATTGAACTGAAACAGGAAAAATCCTTCTTACCAGGATAACACTGGTATTGTTATTTGACTGCATGCCACCCATGTCACACCTGACATATTGTTTTCTTACATTGTACGCCTAAGAAAGAGATAATAGAGAAGAGAGATGAGACCATTTCTCTCCAGCTTCTTGAACTACTATGAACTGCAGGCTATGACATTTTACAGAGCTTAAGACTGAGAAACAACCTTCTTTCCCTTTTTGCCTTTTTTCATGGTAGGTATAATTGTTTCAGTGGTTTCGGAGACAATTTCAACCTTCGGGTCCTTTGATAAGTCTGGAATAAAAGCAGTGTGACATACATTTGACATATAACAGCTTCACGGGTGATAACAAAATGGATTTTGGAGCTATGGTTTGACTCCATACCATCACGCTTCATCCAAACGCTGACAGTGACACATTCAGAATAAAACTGGTCATCAAGAGACTCTGAAACTGACCCCAGCAGTTTCACAGGGCAGCCACCCTCTACATAATCTGTCCAAACAGACAGAGGAGAGAGATTAGTATGCATGCAGCTGTCACATGGATCTCTGAGCATCTCTGTAGAGGCATATAATATGAAGAGAAGACTTACCAGTTTGATCTGCCACCTAAAGTAAAAAAAAAAAGACGACATATCGTTAAGACGCATCCAGAATGCGCACAATTACGCACCACACACTTTGTGTTTGGAAATCATATATCCAATCTTGTTTACATATTTAGCACGCAGTGATTACAAACTACTACTATTGTGCAACCTTTCTATGGTGCAATATGTAGGGATATTGTATTAAACTCACCCGACATGTTTTGGTGCATTCCAGCAGCTGTGGAGGCACCATGATGGCAACAAATGCCACCGCGATGAAGCATTTTAAATTTGTAAAATACATTGAGATTTGTAGAGTTAGTAACCAGGATTATGGGCTCCGTGAAGACAAAGTCGCCGCTCCATGGAGTTGGTTACTGCTGGTAAAAGCGAGAACAAATGTGTGGTATATCCTCTGCGCCCAGCTGAGCGTTATCTCCGGCATGTGCGCCCGCCTTATTTTACTAAGGTGCTCTCAGATGACTGAACCCGGAGGACGTTTATTTCAGAAAATAACAACAGTAATTTTACGTGAAAGGTTGCGCGCACACCTCAGCTCCGCCTCTCAGTCCAGCAGAGACGCGTGTCTCATGGTGCATAAAACCTATAGAGCCTTTCCCCTGTTTTCGCTGAGGTTTACTGTAAATGCGCACTGCTCTAGTGCTTGTGGTCGGAAAGTCTGACTTTTGTTTTTATCCGTTGTTATCATTAATATGTCTATAATACGGAAACAACCTAATTTCCAACCATTATTAATGCAGAAATCAGGTCAGATCATGAGTACAATACTTTCTTTATACTGTCAAGCGGTATTGCATGGGCGTGAGAAGTAAGGGGGCTGAGGGGGCTGCAACCCATCAGTTAAATTTCTGTGTATTGTGTATGCATTGTTTGTGAAGTTTGATAATGTGTCCATAACAATCTTATTATAACAACCTGATTCAGGCAAGCAGTTTGGATCCATCACACATCATCCATCATTTGGTTAGAGGGTAATAAGTAATGAAATGTATCCAGTAACTAGAGCTTGTTTTTATTCTCCATTTACAGCTGTAACTGTTCTAGATCTAGATTATGAATCAAAGTCTGGCAGTATGGGAGTATTTGTTAATGTTTAAAAACACTGTCCGGCAGTATGGGAGTATTTGTTAATGTTTAAAAACACTGTCCCCCTGGAGAGAGAGAGAGAGAGAGAGAGAGAGAGAGAGAGAGAGAGAGATCATGCATGTGGACAGAAGTGAAGTGATCAATATATTCCTCTGTATAACTCTCCTGTTTATCAGTCAAGCCCTGCTGATGCACTGTTGATGGGAAAGTTACATTTCCATTAGTCACACCCTCCACTGGTTATCATTATTCTTACGCGTGAAAATTAATCAGAGATATATACTATTGAAAGTACTAGTCAAAATGTAATTTATGCATGTAAAATATATATTGCAACATGTAGAAATGAGAACTAAATAGCTCGAATGTTTAGAGGAAGTAATATGCATTGACAGATCCACGTGTCCGTTCGTCTCCTGTATGAAATGCTGACTCATTCCCGTGTTCATTCTTCAGATTATTTTGTAATGTAGTCACTACATGACGCAGCATTTTTTGTATGTAGTAACAAACTTTATTGGATTGTAAAAATGTTATCTTTTCTGATTTTTTTTTTTATATTTGGGGGTGGGATTATTTAAAAATCTAACTTTTAAAATATTGCAACAAAATCTTTAAACTTATGAAAATATTTTTTATTGTAAATAAAATTCTTTTTGAATATTCAGCATTCACAGTTGGCCAAATGATTGTGATTATTTCTCATTTTTTCTGTGTTGAAAACTTGTTTTTGTTTGTATGGATATAAGATATGATGTTTTCATTCCTCTGTCAAGAGACCGCAGGGTTAAAGGGCATTAGCTCCCATAAAAGAAGTTAGATTCATTTAAACTTGATATACTTTAAATCAACGTGTGATGGAAAATACTGATGTTCTTTATTCTCTGTATCCTGTAAGCCTTGACGCATATCCTGTTTTGAATTTTTTTGTGAGCTTTGCAACAATATGCACGTCAAGGTCAACACTTTTGCAAAACAATCAACCCAGTCCAAGTTTACACCAGTTTTTTGGTTACATCCAGATTGTGTGTTTAAATACTCACTTTGTCGCTCACTCTGCAAACTAAAATGCACTCTGTATGACATGGCTGGATTTCTATGCAAAGAATAAACTTTAGTCTCACGCCAGTTAATAAGAATTTCTGCCACACTATGTAATCTTTGAAAATGCATCTGTAATCTGATGTAATTTGAATGATAATAGTTTATATTTGGTAAACAGATCATGTATTCATGTTATACCCAACACAAGTAGTTGTGGCTGCTGTGTCAGTTTGGTAAAATGGTAAATGGACTGTAGCTATCTATAAGTACATACATATATAGATTTAACACTACATGTCTCATTGCCCCATTCACACACATTCATACACTGATGGCACAGCCTTCAGGGGCAATCTGGGGTTCAGTATCTTGCCCAAGGACACTTTTTCTCACTGTTTTTCTGTCTCTCTGGACCCCCATCAACTCTGACTGACTTCCAGCACCATTGAGTCCCAGACAATAGTATAGTTAAAGCAGACACCTCCCTAACCGAAGACCGGTTTTTCCTGATGCCACTTTTGTGTTGACCCCTTGCTTACATAATTATATACTGTGAAAGGATGACATGTCATCCAAACAAAAATAATACTCCCACAGGAACACATACTGCTCATAAGCCCCGTGAGCCATACCCACCACTGTTTGTGTTAGTGCTGTCAGGAAGTGATTGTAAAGGTCAACGTTGACACTCATGCAAATTTCAGGTACAATCCCACCTGCCTTAAACTGTAATTTCATACAACCCCCCCCCCCCCACAATATTATTTTAATAGATTGTTTTTCAGAGGAATATGTAATGTCAAAGTGAAGGCCGAGATATACAACTTAATGCATTAGAATATTCTTCATCACTGGTGCAGCCAATATTATGACAAACTACCACCATGAAGACAATTCCAACCAGCCCTGAAAAAAGGGGATGGTAAAAGTCAAACACAAACATCAGAAACAAAAAAAAAACATCCCTTAGGGTACAGTTAAATCAGTTATTAGGAAATGGAAATAATACGACACAGCTGTAGCCCTCAAAGACGGAAAGACAATGAAGAACGGAAACTAGTGAGGGAGGCAACGTACAACAACTCTGAATGAGTTACAAGTTTCAGTGGTGGAAACTGAGAGTTTGCATACAACAGTTGCCTTGGTGCTTCACCAGTCACAGCTTTATGAAGCGTGGAAATAAGAAAGCAGCTCTCACATGACATCTGAAAGACAGTTTGCCAGAAGGCACGTGGGCGACTGTGAAGTCAGCTGGAAGAAGCGTCTCTAGCCTAAACTTGAGCTTTTTGGCCATCAGGCTAAACTTCACACCACTATAAACATAGCAGTCATAGAGGAAATCCTCTGGGGAAACATGATGCAGTCTGCAAGACACTTGAGATCAAGTTTTTCGAGGGAGAGTTGAGCCTGAGCGTAAAGCCTGTTCACTCATGATCTGCATGTAACCTGACAACCCTGAGCAGTTTCTGTAAATGCTGCCAAAGGTACATCTACTGGATATGGGCTTGAAGGAGGTGAATACCCGTACGATAAATATTTTGTTTCCTGTACTTCTCTTGTTAAAAAGTGACATGAAATATACTTTAATTTAAAGTTCTAGAAGAATAAACCATAAAAACACAACTACTTTTATGGAGACAGTAGAAGTACACAACAGTGAACCTAAGCACACTTTCAATGGTACTTTACTTGTGTATTTTAGGTTTGTCCAACTTTATACTAAGCCTCCTTTGTATAAATATGAAAAACTTAGGTACAGAAAAAAAATACAGAAATATAAAAAACTTTAATCTCATACAAGCTGGAAAGTCTATGCAGTATGTATTGTCAGTGTGTCAGTTGAATGCCTGAGGGGGGGGTCTATGACTTAAAGATTATTGTATAGATGTGGGAATTACAGTTAAAAGAGGAAGCTATAAAAAAAAAAAAGAAAAAAAAAACACCCTAAGGTCACCTTCTGTACCAATGATGCTTATCAGCGGTTTCCATTCACACTCTGTGTGAGTGTTTCTCTGGGACAGGAAACAAGGCGTCTTTACTCATAGGGGTGCTGTTTTTGTTTGCAAATCTGAAGACATAGATGTTGTGGTGAGTGGGTGTTTCAGTTGGGTGGGGGATCTTTCTTTCTCTGGTACAGGGAGGAGGAAATTCACATGGATGGTAAGAGATATTTGTCATCATTGGCCAATGAGCTCATACAGAAACTGATAATGTAAACAAGTCAAGCAACTTATGGGAAATGTCATTAACATGGCAGCAAAACGTGCTGTCAGATGGAATTAAACAACTGTAATGTCTTTTGTGATCTCTTCTATGTTTTAAAGCCTTTGACCCTGCATCTTTAGTATGATTCTGACAGCTTACAACACTATCTTGCATTATTGTGGGTAAAACCACTGTTTTGACATCTGGGTGCGTAAAACAAAGCGGTTTATCTGGCAACGTAAGCTGTCCAACAAGTACAGACAAAGTCTACACTCTACATTAGATGAAAAAAAGCATGAGGACTGAAGATAATAGATATCTCCAAGGTGTGACATGTGGTTCCCCTTACTGTAAAAAAAGAGGAAGTGAACTTGTATGTTTATCCTAAAGAACAGACAGTGCTTCCAAAGAAATATAAAACCTGACAAGTCAACTTCATTGTTGATAAATCTTGCAGCTGAAGGGTTTACATTATGCCTTATCAGCAATACCAATTAGCCTTAAGAAACAATAATGACTCAGTTCCCAAGAAACAGGCAACACATTTTCTGCTGAACACTCAGAAAGAACAGTGAAGATTATCAAACAGTCCCACACCCAGTGACCACAACATTAACCACAAGTTTTAAAAAAACTCAATTATTTTTATTAAATTTCTATCTTTATGCAATCTGTATATATATAAAAGTTCTAAAGCCATCAGCCTGAGACTAAGACAGACAGTGAGGCGATCATGTGTTTCAGTTTAGTCCTCATTATTCATTGACCAGCGGTCTGTGACACAGATGTTTGTTAACAAAACCGTAAAAACAGGAAACATGATGAACACAGAGTGACGGACGCATACAAAAAAAAATATCAACAATAACCACACAATGATGTCTTGTGTAGCCGGAGTGATTAGAAGTAGTCCATGATAAAAACGAGCTTGTGGAACTTGTTAAGAAGGAGTAGGTAGAATAAATAACATTAATGTCTCTCTTTGTGCTCCGCTGACAAATGACCGGACACTAGCACCAGGCCTGTTTGTTTCTTTCGGGAACGTCGGGGCGATGCATGTGAAGATGTGCTGAGGGCGATGGCATTCACAGCCATCCTCCCACAATGTGTGCATTTTATTGAACACTACATGCATTTCCCCGTTCAAATATAAAATTACCTGTGTGTACGTGTGTGTAAAAATGACAGGGAGAGGCAGAGGCGTGTATGCATCAAAGTGCAATAATATGTTCTTTTTTTTTTTAAGTCTGTAAACCATCGTCTCATTTGTTATTAAACACATAATCGACCACATACGAGGAATATTTCTGATTGATGATTCGGAACATAGCATATTTTTTCCCCATCATTATTATTAATACCACTTTTTTTTCAATTCTCTTAAATACAATATTTTACATGTCTGATTAAATACGGCTTAGTGTGTGTGTGAGCGTGTGTCTCGAGGGGCCGATGTAGTGGATGTTTTCTTTTTCCACTCTGTGCTACTTGCACTGTTTCTTGTGTTCTGTGGTGGAGGGCTGGGCTCTCAATAGAGGAACAAATACTCGACACATAAGGTTTGTGTGCGTGTCTTCAGTCACTATCGCTGGTCTCGCTGCTGGGGTCTCCCTGCACCTTGCTTCGGTGCTGCATGGCACGGTGGTAGGCCACCTGCACTGACTTGCGGATGTTGGATTTCCTGCCCTCCAGCATCTTCTCCTTGTCCAGCTCCTGGTCCACCCCGAGCGGCACCAGCTTAGAGCGCGGCAGCCACTGCCTGGATGCACAGAAGCACACGCACACACACAACCACACACACACAACCACACACACATACAAGGCCTCTTTAATTTATAGTAAATCATTAATCAGAAGCAAACGCAAATACGCAGTGAGATTGTTCCAACAGAAGCAAATCAGGTGGTAAGTCCAGACAGGCTTATTGGCTTGTTAAAGAGTTATAAAAAAGTATACGTAAGGATAATAGTCCCAGTCAGTGCACGAGGAAGAGAAATTTGATATACGAGTTCCTGGTTGTCTCTTGAGTTTTGGCACGTACGACCTGAAAGCAGATCAACTTCTGATAAGCTCTAAAAAGGATAAGGTGGCTGACGCTGGTTTCCCACATCGTATTCTTCCTTATAGCTTAAATCAAGCATTGAAGAGAAGTGATTGCACAGCACACAGTGACCTAAAACACAATGTGTTTTTTCCCTCCTCTTCTACTCTCCAAAACCACGTTTGCCCCATTTTCTGCTACATGTTCTGTGGCCTTGCACGTCGCTTCGAGCCGTGCATGTCTCTTTGAACTACCGCTCTCTCTAGCCACAGAGTTACTTCTGTGCGCACATCCAGTAACAGCAGAAGTCTGTTTTTGCTTGCGTCTTGTGTTTTACTTAATCATTTGAAAAAAAAAAAGAAAAAAAAAAAGAGAATGTCAGCAACGAACAAAGAAGAGACAAAGGTTAAGAATGAGTGAAAGGTATGTAAGGAGTGAGTAAAGTAAGATGAGTCAAAATGACTCTGAGCACTGACCAAGTTCTCTTGTTGTCAAAGAAGAGGACCAGGAACAGGTGCTCCCTGGCCTCTTGGGTCATTTGCTCCCCTAGTTTCAGCACATCCAAAGGGGGGACAGGGATCGGGACACCCCTGTGAAAGACTCCTTCCCTGGGCATCTTCGGATCAATTATCTGCAGGCAAATGGTGGCAAGGGGAGTGTTGGACGTTACAGTTATTAATCTGCAGAATATGTTGTTGAAGTAATCAGCACTCATAATTCTGGTCCACTTGTGTCTCACCAGAGCAGGATATGAAGGGTAGCCTCGGCATTTAGCCCACACCAGGTCCAAAGCTTCGAGAGAAGAGTAGTCATCAGAGGTCATCCAGCACCCTGACCTGGCACGACCACGCACCACTAACGTTAAAAAAACACAAACACAGTGATCATTGTGGAACTTCTAGCTAAACGATGATTACATGCACAATCACACTGCTGTCAACACAGCCATTGCAAGATTCATCCCGTTACTTAACGTGACGTCACAGTACGAGTCTTCTCAGCCTCTTGGCAGCAGTTTTAATGGATAATCAATTTGATCAATCCATCTCCAACAAGACTAGGGGAGGGAGCTAAATAAATAGACTCGGCCGTCGATGGAGCTCAAAAATACAAAAAAGTGCAATGCTCAGCAGTTTTCTGTCTGCCTTTCCTGCTCAAAAGTCAGGGGCTTTTTGGTTACTGTTTTACAGCAAACTCTTGCATCACTTTAGAGCACTTCATCTTTCTATTTTTAAACTGATTGAAAGCTGCAAATCAGCTTAAGAAATACAACTTACTTAGATCATTTTGATGAGTGCAGAACACTGAAGCAGTGCAACGATAACATCGTTAGTTATTAGTCATTAGAAATGTTTTCGTTGGTACTGAAGGCATATCAGATCAAATAAATATAACACAATCTATGGTTGCAGTCTCAAACATGCTGCAGCTCACCCATACTGAATTACCGATTGCATTAAGATTAAAATCATTCTAAGAATATGCTCGCCGTCTAAATAAAAATGGAAACTACTTGTGTAACCAGTGTCACACGAAGGCGTGTGTGCGTGGGCTTGAAATGCGAAAAAAAAACGTGCTTACAATGTGAAACGCTCCGTGATCCTCCGACCGAGTAGGAATCATTTTCAGTCCCTGACGTCTCCTCGCTGCTGTCCTCCTGGAAGGCGGAGCGGGAGAACGACGCCTTCCCTCGGCCCTGCTTAGACGGGGTCGTGCTGAGAGAGAAGAGGAGACGGAGAGAGCTATAAACATAAAGAGGCATGTAACTAAGTGTTTAGCAATGTCAAGTCAAGGATGTTATCAGCTTATTGGCGTGAACGCCATCATCACAATTTACTGAAAGCTAAACTAGGAGGTTGCTGATGATCGTACTTTCTTGTGGTATTTGTATTAGTGCAAGTAAAATTTTTATTGCGTGTTTTTAACCACGGAATAAAATCCATAGCACCCTTGAGATGACTACCTGTTTGGCTGACACTAATCATTTTCTGAGCACTTTAAAGTAATAGTTTGACATTTTGGGACATTTTCTTTCTTGCACAGAGTTAAATGAGAGGATCAGTACCACTCTCACAGCATAAAGAAAACAGGAATCACCTATTTCATATTTCACAAACTGTGTTTAAAAGCTGCATAATCTGCATAATTTTGGGCACCTGGAGGAAGTGAATCACCATTTAATCATCGTCACAAACTGGTATATAGTTGGGTCATCTTTTGCAGCAAAAGGAAGCAAAAAACTTTTTGATTTGATTCATTGGGAATATAAAAACTACAAGTTAGAGGAATGTTTGAGAATACCAGGCGTACAGCTCCGTATCTAGTAAACATCCAATATGTTTGTGCACTATTTACCTGGTCCTGTCAGAAGCTGCACTGCTGCTGCTGCTGGTCGTGGACTCCGAGTCTGAGCTGGAACGAGGGAGACGAGGCTCATTTCTGTACACGCGGAAGCTCTCTGTCACTGGCTGGTTTCCTCCATCAAAACCATTACTTGGCAACCCTGAAGAAAACAGAGAGACAGAGGGAAGTGAGTGTGTGAGACTCAAACCTTGTAATTTAAGGTTTATTAGTGCGCTTGTCTACTGTACCTGGTAGCAGGTCGTCATTGTCACTGTCACTGTCGGAGCTGGAGCTGGTGTGGGGGCTGCGTTGCCTCTTTCTCTGCCTGGTTGATGACAGCAGGGGCAGCTGAGGGGGACCTATGGGGCTTTGGCTCACCCCCGCCCCACCGTAGCCTGCATCCCTGTTCTTAGGGGGGCGTCCTGGCCTTTTAGGGGGTCCAGCCATTTTTTGGTTCTTCTTAGAGAAGAGGACAGACGTCCGCCGGCCCACCTCAGGAGCCAGAGCAGACGAGGACACGCTCAGATCTTGAGGAAGAGAGAAATTTATAGGTTAAAATTCATGATTTTTAAAACTTTTTCTCTAACTTTTGTTTTATATTGTTTTCAGATTGCACATTAATCATATTTTGCATCTTTCTAGACATACCTTTCCCACTAATCTCCTGGCTGCTGCTTTCTCCCCCCTCATCGTGGTGTCCAGCAGAGGATGGGTGATGTGGAAGGGAGGAACCCCGGTCTCCTCCTCCCACAGACTCCCGGCCCCCCATACCGGAGCCTCCCTCCCGTTGGTGCGCGAGCTTCCTCTTGATGACACTGATCTCTTTTCTCAGAGCTTTGGCTCTACGGGACTGACCAATGTTGTGCGTTCCCGAGCTGACCTCATCAAGACGTGCCTGCAGGTAATGCAGCTGCTCTTCCAGCGGTAACCGTCGCCTGTTCTCTGGCAGGAGAAGGTCTGCAAAGGGGCAGAAAGATTTAAATGAAGGAAGTCAAATATCACTGGAAACTAACTAAAGGAGTGATATGGACTGTTTCCAGATTCTTCCAACTTAATCTGAAGCTGTGCAAAATAACTTTAATGTCTTAATTATATATTCCTTGTGTATATTTTTTTTTACATGGATAGAACAATGGTTTCTTCTTTCCCTTAGGACTTTAATTCTGTTTATACTGAGTCACTCGCAGAATCACGTGACTCTCTTCAGCCAGTGAAGGTCGGGCTACGAGCCAGAGCGTCTCAAACTTTCTTCAACTTCATATGTGTATTTTTTCTTACAATGTTTTATCTGCATATTTTTGTGACTTTGATTTGCAACCTAAAACTGAAATTTCTTTTGAAAAAGTTCTAAAAGAAAACATGTCTTCTTATATCCACCAGTAACACTCCAGGGTTGTATTTCAATGAGAAGAAGAGACGAAGGGTTGAACTTATCTACCTCATGCCTTTTTGTATGCATCGTATGCATTTGCAACACAAGAATTTCCCTTCGAAGATCAATAAAGAAAAACGTGATAAGGCCCAACATGTCATCTTATCCAGAAAGAAAGTCATAAAAGTAAAAAACCTGCACGTGCCACCTACTGGTCAAGAGGATTTACTGCATTATAGATGCTTCTACAACATATTTCTGTTCATGTGTAATACTGTTGTAGTGCTCAACACTTGTGACAAAGACTGTATTGTGTTATCTTTTCTTCTCTGGAAGCTGTGGACCTGGTTATATATCCATCTTTTATTCTTCCTTTCCTTTTGACTTTGACTCATGGTCTGACCCTTTGTGCCGTTCAGACATCTCCCCTCCGTCTCCCATTTCTCCAGTATTTCACTCACATTCGTGTGATACAGTGGAATGAAGCTAGTCCAGTCTTATCCTGCCAAACGCTCCCAAACTGTGAGTGTGTGTAATGTAAGAACACATTCTATTGTTGTCAATTATTGGCTTCATTTGAAACATTCCGCTTCTCACATATTTTTTACCTTGGTCCTTTGACCACCACAGTGAAAGAGGTTCACTTACCATCTTCATTAGATGACAACAGCCCATCCTTTTCTCGCTCGCGCTCCCTCTGCCGCTCGCGCTCGCGCTCCCTCTGCCGCTCACGCTCCCTCTCTCTGTCTCTCTCTTGGTCGCGCTGACTGTCTGGGCTTGGCTCTCGCGGGAGGTGCATGCCGGTCTCGTAGTCGAAGCCTATCCGCTCGGCTTGGCGCCTAGCCGTTCTTATGACGGCCCCGCCCATCTCTCTGAGGCGCAGGGCGGCGCGGTAGAAGACTGTGTCCTTGGCGTTGTACTTGAGGCAGTTGTTGACAATGAGGCCAAAGTCTGCCTCAAAGGCCTCAAAAGTGAGGTAGCGATGGGACTCTAGGAGGTTCCACATTGTCTGGAAGTCCATTGGAGTGTCGATATGGTCCAGGTAGTCTGGCACCTGGATAGTCGAGACAGAGGCATAAACATCTAGCAAGCATCCCTCAAAATCTGTTATCAAAGAGTTTTAATAATAGGAATATTAGAGATACATTTATCAAGACATAAAAGAAAGGGGCCATATGTAATTTAACATAAATTACAGATACTCATTTAAATAAACAAAGGAGACAAAAATAAACACAGCAGTGTGGTCAGATTTCAGTAAATGATACCGATATGAAAGGAGAACACAAAGATAAGAAACCTCCTGTGTGTGTGTGTGTGTGTGTGTTCATTTACCTCTGCTAGCGGTACAGGCTCAGTGAAAAAGTTGTTGGTGTCTCTTTCCTGTAACTGTTCCAGCGTACTCCTCAGCAGCACCAGAAAGGGAGTCAGCTGCATCTCAAGCGCCATCTGCTGAATTTTAATCTGAACACAGACACATTATTTTAAAACAGTGTATGCCTGCTGAGTGAATAAAATGAATGATGAATGAATCTGTTGTGTGGTTCAATTCATAATGTACAGCATTAATCACATTTTTTTTTTTTTGAAAAGTGTATTATTTTCTAAGTTGTAGGTTAACACCAATGAGAATGAAAGAGTGCTGCATCGGACGACCTGGCCTCTACATACACCTGACTTATACCACATTGAGATTTTTACCTTTTATGGTGGATTAATTGAAAATTAGATGATTGTGGGAAGAAAAAGCTCATGAATGCACTGATGTTTTGCAGCTGATTCTTAAAGCAAATTTGTCAGAGCTCTCCACCACCTAAGGCTCCCACACCACCCAAGACCTGATCACAACAAATAAATTCTTGATCTCTGAAAAAAGAATTAACGATATATTACTAAAATGTTTTTTAAAATTGTATTAAAACGGTTTTACTTTAACCTAATTATTGAGACTGTGTTACATTCTCAGTATGGAACCACAAAGAAGACACTGTAGCGCACTATGCACTGTCCTATACAGCTGAAAATGTGCGTCACTGCTAGTGTTATGTATATATGTTAGTGACCACAATAAATCTAATTTGTGTCTCACCGTCTCCCTCTTGAGTTTTTCCCTCTTGCGGATGAGCTCCACCAGCAGTCTGGCTCTCTCCAGGTCGTGTCTCAGTCTCTGCCATGCCTTCAGCTGCTCCTTTAGAGCCGATTGTTTCTCCTCGCTGTCCCTCTGCAAGACCAACATTCGCAAACCAACCCATACACATGTTAGACGACTGAATACGGCAAATACAGAATTACAAAAAAATGAGTTGCTGAATTCCAATTACCGGAGGGAGTTGCGATGGGGGTTGTGGTGGGAGTGGTTCAATATGTCGTTGCGACTGCAGATGGGTTTGGAGCCGGCGTAGAAGAGGTACACCGTTACGACTTTGCCTCTTCAGGGTCCAGTAGCTGTGAAGCCGTTGCATGAACTGGCTCTTCCGGGGTACCGTCAAGTTACTTGTGATTTTGCTCAACCTGGAGAGAAACAAACACTCTGTAAACTCTTGTACTCAAAAGTCATGAATGTAAAACTTTCTTTATTATAGAGAACGTCTTCCATGTGAGGTCAGGAAGATTTACAGTGGAGATAAAGTCATCATTTTAGTTTCACGTACAGTTTTATATAAAAAGTACAGATAAAACTTGTGTGTGTACATACCGGTGGGGAGGTATACAGGGCACAGACACCACTGGCGCAGCAGCTCTCCTCTCAGCTAAGATCTTCCTTGCTCTTTTCATCTTCAGCCTAGACTTGGCCTTCGCCCTCTTGGCTCGCTCTGAGCTCCAGCCCTTGGAGTCATCATCATGGCCAATGCTGGGTTCATCATCCTCCTCCAGCTCTCCCTCACTGTGAGACGATCCCATGCTGGCCCCGCCTACTCCCCCCAAAGGTCTGGCTGATCCCGGGGGCGTGTGGATGTCACAGTAAGCCGTCTTTCGGACGCTGAAAGAAGTGCCATTGGCTCCAGTCTCTCTGACAGGCTCCATTTTCATATAGAGGCCAGCCTGCTGGGCACAGGTGACGTGGAAGGCTGTGTAACAGTTGGCTTTGTGACACTGGATGCAGGCGCCCGAACCACGCTGCTTGCAGATGTAGCAGGTGAGCTTCCAGCGTGCAGGAGGAATGTGCTCAATACTATCGATCGGCTCCAGAAAGACTGTGTTAGCAAAGCAGACCTGAGGAAAGGCAGGGAGAACAGACTGACTGAGCCCTGCTAAACTGTACAAAAAGAGACTAACGCTGAAAGCACCACAGATGAACACAGCACAGTTACAAAGCACCTCAATATCTGCATGATATTGTATGCATGTATGATCAAGAATGCATGTAGAGGCGTATGCGTTTACCTCTGGGATCCAGAGGGCGCACACTACGTGTGCCCAGCGTGCATCGTCTGTCTGTTTGAAAGCGCCACCCTTGTTGGGACAGAGAGCACAGTCCACAGCTCTACTCGGCGACTGCAGGCAGCGTCGACATAACCACTGGCCCTCCGGGATGTAGGGGACACCGTAGCACTCTTGGTGCACTGCCAGGTTACACATGTCGCAGAAGAGGATCACGTTGCTGTTCTGACACTCTCCATCGTTACAGATGCAGCAGACAGCGTCTTCGTCAATAAGGGTGCTGGGGTCCGCCTGAGAGAACGGAGGAGAGAGAGTTGGGTTTATTCTGTATTACTGTTAAAATGTTGTTTCCGTGTCTTTTTCTAAGTTCAGGTACCTTGTTGTGGCTCTCAAAGTAGGACTCCTTCTCTAAACGGTCCATGAGGTACTCGAAGACCTCCTGAGGGATGGGTGTTACGCCGTCACGCCGCCGCTTGTCGTTCATGATGTCGAGCCAGATGTAGTCCTCCTCATCGATGTCATACTCTACCTCCTCATCCAGCTCCTCCACAGACTTATCAATGTACCTGAACAACAGAGGTGGAAAGAAAAGAAATACATGTCTTTGTTATTACATAATTATACATGGGTTGAAAAAAAGGAGGTGGCGTAGGATTGGCAACAGCTTCAACTTAGTGTAGAACAAGGAATTGATGACAGAATAATGAAGAGTCTGAGGTCAAATGAAGTGCCTGATACATGCACGACCATGTAAACAAAGAGTAAATGTGTGCCTCAAATATTCATGTATTTTCTGTGTGAAAAAGATGCTTCTACCTGCTGTGTAATTATGAACCAGACTGTAATTCTCAATGCACACCTGTAATAAGACGATGGTCGAACAGGTGCATCCGGTCTCTCTTGGTCCAGTTCTCTGAACACCGCCTCAGGAAGCTTGACTGCAGGCCCAGACTGAGCGCTGTGATGATGAGATGAGCCATCCTTCTTCTTCTCTTTACCCTTATGCTTCCCAGATTTTGGGGTGGATTTCCCCCCATTAGAAGACAGGATATCTGGTCTGTCCTTGCCGCTACCCCCTACCTCACTACCTCCACCTCCACCATCACTACCGTTACACACCCCTCCACCACTACCGCCAATACCGGACGGCGGAACATCCTCCGCATCGCTGTCCTCCTCCGACACCACGTCGATGTTCTCAAAGATGCTGATGCGGTGGATCCGTCCTTGGAACTCCAGCTCCACCATACGTTGCGCCTGGGCGTACGTCATTGTCTCTCTGCCCGGGGAGTGTGAGCGTTCTGACCGGTTTGGACTCCCAGGTGTGTTCCCCCCGTTCCCCGGTCCGCCACCTCCGTTACCCCCACCAT
The DNA here is from genome assembly GCF_000972845.2 of Larimichthys crocea. Lineage (NCBI taxonomy): Eukaryota > Metazoa > Chordata > Actinopteri > Sciaenidae > Larimichthys > Larimichthys crocea. Next base: position 302,931 of record NW_020861315.1, read on the forward strand.
CGTCCGTATCCCCCGACCCGGCCAAAGAGGCACGAGGAGGCCGCCCCTTCCTCTTCTTCTGGGGTACAGTCTGTGCAGGAGTCGGGTTGTCGTGGTCATAATGGTAAAGGTGGTACTCGATGCCACTGTAGCTCTTGTAGACCTTCCGGCAAGTCTCCACGGGGCACTCATAAGGAGGCTTGGTGGCCCGAAGATTGTGACAGAATGTCTTCACGTCAAAGTCCAGCCCCATCGTGCCAACAGCCACCGCTGGGACAGATGCTGTTCGAGTTTACATCTGACAGAGAGGGGACACAAAGGAGCATCAGCACCAGAGATGTGACATACATAACATACAATACATCCTGTCATTGAGCTGTAGTCGCTGCTTAGACACCAGTCTAGACAAGTCGTGCCTGCACATTGTGCACCTGTTATGGTGCAGTCACGTGATCGAGCCCCCCTCTTTTATTCCCAGTAGCAAACAAACGATTATGTTTATGGTTATTATTTAGGTCAATGTTTGCCTCCGTCTCTCGCTTATTTAGAGTTATGTCCGGCTAACAGTGCAAGTCTGGGTGACAGTAAGCTTGTTTACAGCCCACGAGTTACACGCTAATGTGGCTAAAGCAACGACACACACACACACACAGGTCAAATGAAAGCTTCCCAGAGCTAACCTCAGGATTTAAGGCATTTTTTAAAAAATCCAGCTAACGTTCTCCTTTTAGCCATTTCTTTTTTTTTATGCTTCCTCCTCCAAACAATGAAACATTTCAGCCTTTACGCTGCTAGCCTGCGAGCTAACAGCAGCTAGCAAACAACAACACAGTGCAAACAGCAGAGCTACACACACACACACACACACAATTAAATACTCACTAGTTAACGGCACAAACTAACCAGCTCCTGTTCACTTATTAACCTTAACCAACCGCCAAGTGTTTTCATTCAGCTCGGTAACGTTAACCAGGTTAGTTTTTGTTTTATCAGCGTGCTACACTAGCTGCATTCACAGGGCAGACGTTAGCCACCACAAAGAGATACATCACGTTAACGTAGCGGGTATTTATTTAGTTTATTTTTTTTTTTTTACTACTACTAATAACAGATAATTAATGTTTTATAAGTTACATCCACTAGTAACTTTGAGATTCAAGCCCCCTTTCTCTGGTGTTGTTTCCCTCCACAATGACCTCACCCTGTGCATCCCAGCAGAAAATGACAGTTTAACGGCTGATTTCAAGAGGTTAGCACAATGCTAAGACATCGTCCACCGTCAGCTGTGTTACTTTATTTTAAACACACACAGCTATGGTCACACAGATTTTTCTGTGGTGAAACGGCTCTGAAAGGTTACGAGGAAAAATAAGCCAGGCATGCTTATATGTATTGCATTAAGGGCTTGTACTAGCACTACTTCTCCTCCCGTGTAAATGAGGGTTTCAGTGGGTTTAGATGAACGTTACCGCAAACATTACATTAGCTCTTAGTGTTCGAATGTGACCGTTTTCGACCGTTCACCGTTAGAGACGTTGCACGAACGTTATAAACACTTACTACTCCACGTTCCTCAAGACTGCGTGCTTCGGAAACCTCACACCAGATCGGAAGGGTTGCAGATCGATTTTTTTGGTTTCTTTTTCTTTTTTTAATTCATTGGATAATCCCAGATGAAGCGTAGTGCAATGTTTTTTTATGAAACAATATATAACATCCCGATCATTTCATTGTGTTGGGAATAATTCAGGAACTCGCTTGAACAAAAGGGGGTAACCGTTTTTTTGCTGTGACGTTACGCGGCAGACGCGGGTTGACACATTCGCCACACAAAGCAAGGGTCTATTTCTTCGGCTATAAAAGACACATTTTAATTATGATTTCATTATAATATATTCAGTTTAAAACTAACACTAAATAATTTATTTTTCATTTCTACTCGATCGATAATTCCCCTATTAGTTATTTTGTTGGCTGTTGCGAATCTGTGACTTTGTTTCAAAGATGTGTGTGTGTGTGTGTGTGTGTGTGTGTGTGTGTGTGTGTGTGAGAAGAGAGAGAGAGAGAGAGAGAGAGAGAGAGAGAGAGAGAGAGGTGAAAACACTCATGTGCACGTCACACTTTTAAATAAGTCTATAAATACCCCCAAAACTAAATTAAAATGTACTAATAGAGTTTATTCTAATTATTTATCTTAAACACAACCTTACAGAAATGTTTTATATAGGAACAAAAAACAACAACAATGGCACACATCATCAAGCACAAAATAATATTTATTTCTCTCTCAACATACAGTCTGTGATTAGAGTGCAGCAGGGTTTTGGGTGGGGTAATGCAGTGGGACATACAGCAGGCAGAAGCAATCCCACACAGTTTTTTTTAATACAAGCCTTTGACAGTCAGAGCATATTCACCAGGGGGCATGACGTGAGATGATGAAGCGTCATATATATATATATATATATATATATATATATATATATACACACACACACACACACACACACACACACAGATCAGGACTGCACCTCCTCTGTGCTTTTTATTTCACCCTCTGCTTGCATCCAAATGAATATGCCAACAATCAGTTATTCCCTCCTCTGCTTCCCCTGTGAGTTTGCAGCTTAGGGAGATGGAAACAAAAAAAACAACAAAAAAATATCAGATACAAGTGACAGAGAACAGAAATCTCTTACTACTGTAAGTATTTCACCAAAGCAGAAGACTCTGCATAATATCCTATAAAAGTCCAATTCAAACCGAATTGATGGAATAATATACATCAAAGCAACCCCTCCACCACCACCACCCCTAAGCAGTCAAACAAACAAAATGTACAAATATAAACTACAAGAAAACTGTACAATTCACAGCTTGGCAGGATCGGGGTGCTAAAACCGTTCAAATGTGTCGTGGAGATGTGAAATTGTCTAACCGTAGTAGCTTGTATTGTTTGTATCTTTGCTTTGTGGAACATGAAAAGATGGCCATGCTAGTCAGTGATAAAAAAGTACAGGCGGTGAAACCCATTATATACAGTGTAGGAAACTCTTACACAGGTCAGAATTAAGGGAGACTATATGTTGTGCAAATCTCCCGCATCAAGTATCATTTGAATTTTGCAATATATTACTGAAATGAAAAGAAAAAGAAAAGGCTGTCATTAAAGCAACCCGGGAAATGAAAATTCACAACATCAAAATTTCAACAAGGCAATAATACTGCTTTGTGAGCGTCCCGTTTGTTAATTAAATTTGAGTTTTTTTTAAATGCATTTATTATAAGTACCATCTTATGTGAATAATAGAATGCTTAACTGTACAGTGGAATCACCTCACACGATAGCAGCATCAAAAGAAAAAAAAATAGCTTTAAACATCAAATAATGAAGAAAAAAATAATAAATGTCAGACTTAACTAGTGATTGCACAAAAAAAACGTTTTTCATACAGTGTATGCTGAGTAATAGGACAGCCAAGTTGAAAGAACATTTAGCAGTAGTGATTTTGAGAGTTATGTTTAGAAATATTTTTGCCTGGTAACTTCTGTTGCTTTTGTGATTTTGTTCAACTTTTTCAGCTTGCTCCTGTCGCACACATCAGAGATAGATAAGGCTTGTGGCAAAGGCCACGATCAAAGCTTTGTGGAGGGGTTAAATTGCACTTTTAAGCCTCAAGCCTTCACATAACAATTGCTACATTCTGATCAGAACACTACCAGAGGCATATACTGTAGAAGGAACTATGTACAGTATATATGGCTCTGGACACTGCCTTTTTCCTCTGAGCACAAGGCTTACAACACACCAAGTTGTCCGATCAAAAAGAAAAGGGCTGTGTCCGACTGAACCATTTGACCTGAAAGAGTAGATTTTGGCTGCTGGCGTAAATTTCTTTTTATTCCTTCTCAGTCTCATCGTTCACACATTAACCATTTGTTTCTGCAAGGCAACAGTACATCTCACCACTATGGCATTCTATCTGTCACAGGGGTGGAAAGTAAACAAGGGTTAAAACATGATTTTATTATTTAAATAAGAGCATATACTGTGTTACTAGTGCAGTACTACAAGGGCATTCATATGTAAACCAAAAACAAGTGTGTGTAATGCATTAAAAAAAAAGCGAGACTGCACTCAAGCTAATATAAATAAAATAACTTGGATGCAGACATGCTTTGTTTCACAGAAGAAGAAAAATATATATATACTGTAAATCAATGTTCAAGGCACTACATTTCTTCAGATATCTCCTCCATAAATACTGTCTTGTTCATGTATCTCAAACCACTGGTATTTGGACCCTAATGTAGTGTTTAACGTGTACGTAACACAGAGAAAGGCTAATTCAATGTGAAAACTGTCGGAATAAAGAATAAAGTGAAATATGTTTTTTCGTGACCGCAGACAAAATGTCTTGTATGGCTGAGTTTAGTCAAGACCAAAGCCAAAAAGCATTAGGTATCCAGACATTAACATGTACATACATACGTACACACACACACACACCACCCACACACTCATACACACACACAATTAATTACAGATATAGGTGTTGTATAAAGAATATCAACACTCGCATCATGTTATTTACAGATTATATACATGTGTGGCTCTGGTGAAACAGAACAGAGTTGGACTATCCCAGCCAGACACACATTTCAACACATTTCAGTAAGCAGATTAGGTAGTCCTTGTGGTTTTTGGACAGGGGCCGCTCTCTGGGTCGTGCATGACCAGAGGGTAGGCTTTCATCCCTGGGTTTGCTATTGTGGCATAGGGCATCATTCTTGCAGCACCGAGCAGGCCTACGGGACCCATGGATCCTACAGGACTAGGCATGGTAGGCCACTGCTGGGGGTAAAGAGGACCAGGAACCATCCCGCCGTAGGAGCCTGCTGGCAAAATGTACCCAGGAGGGAGCATTGCTGAGGAGTTGGGCGCTAGGGTTGTGGGCATACCGGGGCTTAAAGCAGCAGTCAGGGGGCAGGAGAGAGGCAGCTGGAACTTACTGGGACCAACGTGGCATTTCATCTGAAACAGACAGAAGTTATTGTACAAAGTAATGCATAATAAATGTCAGAGATCGAATGGAGAGCACATCTCCATTTCAAATACCTCATGTGAAGCCGCGCCCATCAGTGGCGCTCTGCCTTCCAGGTCCTGCTGCCGTCTCTGCTGTTTGATCTGGTTCAGAGAGGGGCGAGGTTGATTGGCTGCCGCGACGGTTTCCTTTGTCCAGTCGTCCACCAGTTTGTGCAGGTCATCGGTGAACGTGCCTCTCTTGTTGTTGCTGTTGTTGGTCTGGACCTGAGCGAGCCGTGTGATTGGCTGAGGAGATGGTGAGGCCGTGGCTGTGGTGAGTGGAGGCTGTGTTTGACTGGCGGCTGTCTGAGCTGTGGTGGTGTTGAGAGAAGACCCTGAAAAGACACAGAGGTCTTTAAAATCTGGCCAGTTAAAAAAATAAATAAATAAATAAATTGGACATTGAAATCAATTGGCTGCTGCATGACGTAATTTAAGACACTTTTGACACGATGAACCTATAATATCACCGCCATGAAAGCAAACTTTTAATCCTTTAAGAACAGTTCTAATGGTTTTGTCGAGGCCAGAGTAAATGTGTATACAGCGTATTTACTGACACATATTTTGCCAACATAGCAGCCAAAGGATTAAGACATAAGTGACTTTCATGAGTAATTATAGACAAATGAAATGTTTGATATGCAAGCAATGACAAAATTCAGCAGTCCAGAAGTCGACACTGCCATGCAAAACAACAAACGGAAATTAATGCAACAATCGAGTACCCACATTTTGAACAATAACTGTCACATTTTTCAAAGTGATGAAACAAAAAGAAAAAAGAGAGAGAAAATAAAGTGCACACACACAAACATAAGGAGGACTAAAATAGTGAGGACAGGGTAAGAAAGACAGAGAGTAAGAAAGTAAATGAGATAGTTACTACTACTGCGCTCTTTGCCTAGACATAGTCGTTTCAGAGTGGACCCTATAAAAAGGTAAAACAGCACAAGACAGAAACAGTTAGGCCAGGACACACTGCACACCACAAGTATGTGGACAAGCTGCTTCAAAAGCACATTCAGCTATCAAAACAATTGGGGAGAGAGAAGGAGGGAAAGGAGGACAAAAGGGGGGTTGAATAATCAGTGAGGAGGACAGGAAGAAAGAGCCTAGGTGTTCTCTTTAAAATGTGCAATCATTTGAAAAGTGTACCTGACAGGCTTAATAAACAGAGAGCACACCTAGCCTCGGTTTGTGATGCTGTGTGTTAATTAGCTCCTGCATCTCTAGCAACTTTGTCAGGATATATTTTGTGCTGCTTTGCAAATGAATATACAGTTATCTTTAAACTGTGTCGTGTTAAACAAAAATCTGGTAAATGCAGTCACTATCATCACCTTTACAAATAATTCTGATACGTTTGTTTATAAGATTTAGTATGGAATAATCCACTAGCTGGAAGGGAGAGACCATAACGAGATAATAAGTGTTTTCTAACAAAAGAAGACTGGAGCCTGGATTTAAAAAAAAAAAAAAAAAAAGATCCCTTTGTCGATGTGAGAATGCCTGTGAAACAAAACATGAAACTAAAATTTCTTTTTAAAAAAAAGTTTAAACTCAAAGAGCACACAGATACAAGCTGGAACTCATCAGAGTCAGCACTTGTCAGAAACATGCAGGTAACTCAGGAGGAGGTGAAAGGAGAAAAAATAAAAAGTAGTAATATTGATGATACAGCCCTTCATATGGCGGAGCAAGTCTCCATCAGTGCCCTGCCTGGCGCCTGCACCATGCACGTCTTCTCCGTCCAAACATGAGGGACAGAGAGCTCTCCTCTACCACAGCAAAGGGCCCTGCCTATCAGGGGGTGGGGGGCGTGGGGTGTTTCTCTGTGTTAGTATACAGAGGTTTGCTTGGGCAAAGTGCCCTGACTTGACTTGGGGTATGTTATACAATCAAAATTAACAGTGGATGGAAACACACAACAAATAAATAGGGTATAAAAGGCGTTGGCATTCTCTCTCACATGTCACACACAAACGCATTTGTATAAAGAGGGACACTGTCATGTTTTAGATCTGACCTCAGGCCCATGTTTGGAGAGAACTTGCCCCAGTGTGCTTGTGGGGTCTGTGTTTTTTAAAGCCAGAAGCACTGCACAAAGCATTTGTATGAGGGGGGGGCATTATACCCATAAATGAATGGTTATGAATGCAACTGTGGTTCAGTGAATTGTGGATGAAAGCCAGAGGAGAGACTGTGTAAAATCACTTGCAGCCTGGGTACTGGAGGCCATACACAGATCTATAAAGAGGCGTACACACCCTGGAAATGTCTCCTTTTCAATCTTAATACCATGAAACTCAGTGAAAATCAGTGACCAGACTATTTTAAATTCAATTTTATCTTCTTCATTCTTTCTGACCAGAAGAGACAAGTGCTTTAGTACCTTCACACCTGTGAGGGCTTCGGTCAGATGATTGCTGCTTTAGCATTATACCAGGCAATAAGTGAACAAATGTACAAACTACTCTTGGGAGTTCCACTTGATGTCAAGAGGCACAGGAATTACTCTGAACCTGAAGTCATGAACAATATTTTCAACAATCAATTTAGAAAGTCCATACTTTGACATGGCATCGAGTCTTATTTTCGCATGCAAATCAACAAATTAGAGTGCTGACAGTCATCTTTTAAGAGTAATTCGAAGAGATCAAAAAACGCTAAATGCACTGTCGGTATAATTTTCTTTCTAAACGTATGCCATTGTGGTACAATTGGTGTTCTCTCTGTTTAACATGTATTGATTGCTGTCTGCCAGTGTCTTCCTTGTTTCTACCACTGGGGGGCACCAACATCACATAATAGTAATGACTGAACAGATAAAGCATATCAAAAAAGGATTCATTTAATTTATTTCTCAAATGTAATCAAACTAAAAGCCTGATTTATATATCAGGAGGGGCTTTGAGGAGAGGTCACAGATTTATTCCTATCCCATCGTCCAGTTCACATACTCATGACTCTTACAACAGATGCTTAGCAAATCAAAAGTTCTTGCATCTGTTTCAACTCCTGTCATCCAAGAGTTTTCAATTAATCTGATTCATTTTATTAATGGAAGTCATTGTTGTTGAAGTGACAGGAAGTGACAAACAAGATTATCTGGCCATTAGCTACCTTCAAGTGCCACAGAACAAGCATCTACAAACCTTTCTACACCAATTACAATGTCTAACAGTAGTAACAGGTGAAGGGACCTCCAGCAGAGCCACAAGGAAAGTACAAGCTACAGAAATATGACCTGCTCCACTGAATGTTTGAAGTTGAGAAGGAGACACATCCTGGCTGCAAGAGCCTTTGTTTGTTAAAGTGCACGCCTATGTTAGCTCGATTCAGTTGACTGTGTTTACATGAGTCTTAAACACCAACATCATCAACATGTGTGCATGTGATGGATATCCTCTGGCGGCCAGACAAAATAAATGAGGAAATTATACTGAACACAAGCTTTGAGTGTTGGGAATAGAAAATGGATGATGTACGTCAGGTGAGGAGGTCTGTGAGGAGGGTGAAATAGAAATATTACATATAAATAAAATAAAAAAAGGTTGATAGAAGAGAGAGGCAGGTTAAACAAAGAGAAAATGGAAATGAGCGAGGGGAAATAGAAAAGAACAAATACAAACAGATGGACAGAGACACAGGTCCACTGAGGAATCTAGTGCGTGGTTTGCTACTAGATTTATAGGTGACTCTCTCTGACGTTTGGTGGTAAACCGTCCAGCCTGTAAAAATGAATATAAGAGGGAAGAAGAGAAGAAACAAGAGAGACACTTTGTAAAAGTGCACAGAGACTGGGATGAGAAACCCCCACCATCAAAAGCACCAGCAAAGGACAAGGAGTGCAAGATATGCAGGATCCAATCACGTTTATTATGTGGTGATTAATGGGACATTTCAGCCAGTAATTATAACTGATAATAGAAAGTTTATTAGAGGAAGAAAACAACTATCAACAGGTCAAGGGTATTGTGGCTGTGTGATGAAAATGTATCTGCAGTTTCATCTGTCATATTTTATGCAATTGTCTAACTTGCAGTAGAAATAGCTTGATTTAAAGTTTGATTTAATTGTCTATAATTTGAGGTTATTCAGATCTTGAATTAACATAATAAACAGATTCATCAGTTATTGGTTCAGTAATTCCACATCTTGACGTGTATGATATAGATATAATAGTATAGAATAGAATAAACGCACATATTGATGTACAGCACAAAAGTGCTACTTATGTCTTTTTGTTTTTTTTGTGTATGTATATTACACAAATATACACAAGTATATTTTTTATATGTGTATGTATTATTTTAAGTGATCCTGCATGCAGTATGAAGTTAGTAGTTTGTGTCTGTAATCCTTCAGGGTGAGACTCTGCATCCTTCTACTTGCAAAATGTTTTCCATGGACAATATGGACAACACTTACACTGTAAAGCATTTAGCTAGTGGCTGTTTTGTAGATAGCATGTCCCATCCACATCCACACACCCACACCCACACACACCCACACACACATAAAACTAATGTGTACCTTGGCCAGGACCAGCTTGGTTGGCCATTCCATCACTGTGTAGCCCAGCGTAGATGTTGTCTGAGGAGAACGAGCCCTTCAAAGAACAGGGTTGCTGGGTGTGAACCTGTTCTGGGGCGGTGCCGGGCTGATTGCTGGAGCTGGAGCTGCCACTGGAGTGGGCGGAGCCATCTGATAAAACTGAACTTTTAGCTGGGGAGCCGGATGAACTGGCAGCACTTTCACCTTGGCACAAAGAAAAAAAAAGTGTGAGTCAGAGTGAATCACTGCATGAATCACACCCTCCTACGGTTTTCTGAACCTGACGCCATTCCCGTGTTTTCCACTTGTGTGCATTAGACTAAAAAAGCTCTCTCATAAACACAAATCATAACACAAATCATTGCAAAAACCACACCATCCCAACCCACGCACCTTTTCTCTCTGTGGAGGTGTTGAGATTGTTTTTGAGCTGCTGCACCATTGGATTTAACAGTTTTCCAGCCTTCAGTTTGTGTTTGCTGGCCCTGCGCCTGCGGCCACTTGGGGGTGCGGCATGAAGCAGGCCGACATTGGGGGGCAGTGTTTTTCCCAGCTCCTTGTACAGATGCTCAATTTCATTCCTCTGGAACGCCTGCAGCTCAGAGATCTCCTTCATGTGTCTAGTGAGAAAGTACAGAGAGAGGACGGACAGAAATGAACTTAAAATCTCTGCTGCTACTCAATTTCATCATCTTTTTCTAAGCATTCCTCCCTCTGTAATTTACTCTACGTAGTCCACTAAAGACTCCATCATTACAGGTTGCAGTCATGATACCTGCATTAAGCAAATCCTCTCCTGCTGCTTGTGTTGGATTATTGAGTCACTTAAAAACCTCTCCAGGTCTTTCAGAAATAAGTGAGTGACAAACCTCAACTTAGTGGCGTTTTTTGGACTCATTAATACTGAGAGAAGGCAATAACAAATAACAAAACAGAAAACACTGGACAGGAAATTTAGGTATTGTGATATTCTAAGAAAATCAGTTTTTTGTGCATTTAATTTCCTAATATTAAGACTGAGTGCATCATGTTCAGTCAAGTAATCCTTATTGCTAAAAAAATGAATGCTAAAATTTTAGCATGTCCTCCTTGTCTGGTGATAATGGTCTTATTTCCAATACAAAACACGGTTACTTGCAGCCTTTAGTCATGGTTCAGTAATTCAGTGAAGGACAAAATGTCTCAAATGTTTCTTGAAATATACAACATCACAGATTTGTTCTGGAGTTTGTGAAAAATTAATCACATTACGACTCTAACCTAATTTATTTTCATAGTAAAAGGCAACTACGTCATCAGATAAGTCTCTTTTAATAAGTGATTATCATCTACATCTACTACTACTACTACTACTACTACTACAATAATAATAATAATGATTAGGAGAAGATGGGCCTCATTTGACAAAGGTGTCACAACTGAAAACTGTATTGATGTGTGTAATCTTCGATTAAAACACTCAGTACTGCAGGGAAAAAACATCAAAACATCTTTTAAATTCAGTGACTCGAGTAATGCTTCATGAAACACTGCAACATAGTGCAGCTGTGGTTGAGTGCATATGCGTGTATGTTACTTTACTTTTCTCTCAGTTTCTGCAGCTCTTTCCTCATATCTGCATCCTCAAACTCAGAGTCATTGTCGCTGCTGATGTAGGATGAATGGGCATGTCCTGCAGAAGGCGAGGGAGTGTGACCGTTCATTGCCACGGGCTGTCGGTTCGGTGAATCGGAGCTCTGCTCACTTTTGCTCCGACCAGATCGCCGCAGGAAGGCCACTGCCCTCTTCATGAGGTCACTTCCACTGTGCTCAGACAGAGCGTGAGCTGGCGGAGGGGGGTGGGCCGGAGGGAGGGCTACGCTGCTGCTGTCCTCATCTGCTGAGTCAGAGTAGAGATGAGAGGAGTGGTGGTAGTGGTGATGGGTTGGAGTGTCGATGGTCTGGGCCCGGGGCATGTGGCGTGGAGTGAGATCTGGGCTGGAAGTGGGGGTGGCATGGTAGAAGTTTGGTGGCGCGGAGTAACGGTGACTACAGTGTGGTCTGGATGTTCCCGCTGTCTCATTATCAGCTGCAGCTGTCACAGAAGACTGGCCCACAGCTACGCCACCCTTCTCTTTGCTCCCTTCGCCCTGATTTTGGCTGTGAGACCCTCCAGAACCACTAGAGGGTGCTGGGGAGTTGTAGCTGCTGCAGCTGGTCTTGCTTTTCTCTAAACGACAGATGACATCCGGTGGAGTAGGGATGATCTGAAAGGAAGAGGCCAAACAAAATTAGGGTCTGTAAACATGATCAGCTGATGCAATGTGTGAGCAACAAACTGGACCAAGGACAAAGAATGACTCAAGAATCATGGTCTGTAATAACATTTTTTGAATGAGTTTTGAAAGTGGATTCTTACTTGAAAACGGTGTTTGGAGCTGGTGGTCACATCTCGTCTGTTCAAGACTCTGTTAGCAGCTAAAAGAAACAAGGGACAAGGAAACCACTGATTCTTCGACTGTCATACAGTAATTATGTGATGTGAGACATTGCATAAATAAGGTTACCTACCTGCCACTGCAGAGTCACTTAGTGCCCCCACGCTATCTGTGCGCTCAGGAATCTGAGGCTGAAAGAGAAAAGGAGAAGGGCGTGTGTGTGGGAGGTTGAAATCATTTTTGAATTGTGGCAAATCGCTAAATGCGTTAGATCAGAGTGGTAAGACTAGCCATTATCCTCTCCTGACCTCGGTTTTGTCTGTATGAGTCAGACCGCAGTTTGTTTTTCGGAGCATGCATGCACACACAAAGAAACACACAAAGTGAAGCTGCCAGCGTAAGAGATCATGATGAAGTATCGTGCTGACAGCAGTAATTTCGTTACCCTCCCCTCTTTCTAAACACAGTATTAGTATTGGTCTTGCTCTTTACAGCCAATAGTCAAATCAATAACACAGTGCAGGGAAACGATTCAATGATGCTGCCATTAACTCAGTTCCTAACCAATGTCTGAACGCTCAGATCACACACACACACACACACACACACACACACACACACACACACACACACACACACACACACACACACACACACACACACACACACACACTCTTTACCAGTGGCTCCCCTTTCTTCTTTGTAAGTGCTCCCTCAGTGCTCTGGCCATCTGAGACTGGAGGTGAGCTGACTCCCTCTGTACTGGAGGCCTGGGGGTCAGGCGCAGCGCTGGATGGCTGGGAGGGAGTGTGCTCCTGGTACAACAGGTTTCTCAGCTTCTCATCCAAAGTTTTGATGGTGCGGTCAACGAACTCCACCCTGCGTGGCCCTTCGCTGTCCGACTCTCCTGGGCCTCCACTCACTGGTTGCTGGTGGCTTGATGACTGGAAGTTCTGGGGGGGCTGATGTGCTGGACTCTGGGGCTGGGAGGTGACTGTCCCTGCCTGCATTGGCGTGGCATAGGGTTGCTGCAGGACCACGGACTGATGGGAGGCCAGCTGAGGGGGTAGCTCTCCAGTAGGACTAGACTTCTGGTTAGGTTGATTAGTCTGAGAAGAGGCCAAACCTCCAGCGGCTCCTTTATCAATAGCATTTACATCCAGAGAGACAGGTGGCACAATAGCACAGCATGGCATGTCCGTTACCATAGAGACAGCAGAGATGCAAGGCTCTTCAACAGTAAGGGAGTTGCGATGGCTAGCACCAGCAGCACCAATGGTATGTTTAGATACACATGGCTGAGATTGCTGGATCCGAGCTTTGTCAATGTTTTGGTCTTGAGGTTGCACTGAGGTCTGAGCAGCGGGGGGCTGAGAGAAGGAGGAGGACGGACTTTGGGAAGACAAAGATGCAGCTGGGGTAGTCACTGCAGTTGTGTTGCTGTTGGACAGGACTGATGATGGCACAGTCTTTTCAGATTCTGGAAAGATGAAAAGGAGGAGGTAGTTAATTAAGAGGAGCACAGATTGGGAGTCTGTTTTCAGTTCAGCCACAGCCATGAAGAAGAGGAGCTGTGTCCGGTGGCTGCCAGTTGCATCACTGCTTGCCTTGCTCCATCAGGCTCTGTCAGCTGGAGTATAAATCCTGCCCTCCATTTCTGCCTAGAACCACTGCAGAGGCACTCTTACATAACTGACCCCAACTCTAATACATGCGCAGCGTCTTCACCATGAGCAACAGCAAGTAAAACACAAATGATTCAGTTTATTCTATAGACAATATGGAATATGGAGTATGAAAGTCCTCATATTAAAGAATTTTGTTTAATAAATGAAAAAGAGACAAAAAAGCATTAATAAGACTGTATTTCTGAGTGTGCAGCATACCCTGCGCTGCAGAGGTTTGAGATGTAGTCTTCTCTTTCTCCAGCATAGGCGTTTCAGCCACAGGGCAGATGATGAACCAGCGCTTGCCAGTGTGGAGGACTGTCAAGGACATAGACAGAAAAAAACTCATAAATATACATCGACTATAAAATTAATTCAGTAGAACAGCCAAATGTACTGCCTGTACTGACAACTGTAAAGACAAAATAAAGAATGGGATAAGAAAGAACACTTTTTAAAGTCATTCATTAAATCTTCCTCATTCCAGTGTCACACCATAACAGACCTCTTAAAGGAGGCAGTGTGTAGGCTTTAATGGCATCTAGCAGTGGAGTTTCTAATTCCAACACAGTTAGTTTGTCCATTCTGGGCTACAGTAGAAACATATTTCAGCAGGACAGGCTCGATGGAAGAGGATATAGTCGATTTCTGTAAATAGATCCCCCTAATTCTTACACACTGCACCTTTAAGAATGCAAATGTTCAAGGGCACAGATGAGTTTAACTAGTGTTGAAAAGTGTGACAGGATTTTGTCTGAGTGAATATTCAAGTTTCAGGTGGCTCAAAGTCTTACCATTTTGCTGGTACACCAGCTGTGGGGTGCTGGGTGTGGAAGCCTTCGATCCCTAAAGATAAAGGAGGATTACTTACACCGATTTGATGTGAGTGCATCAATTTAAAAGACATTTAAAATTGTTTCTCCAAGAAGAGCTGAAGCTCAGGAATAAATTCAGTTAGATCAAAATGTCACATCAGCAGGAATGGTATTTTTGGCAGCTCTTGAGGGCAGAGCTGCATGCAAAGTCATCTTGAGAGTGCTGTCAGGATGATGTATCCAAGGCAGAGTCACTCGCAGACAGATTGTGCCATTGCAACCATAACTGTCAACAGTTCCTTTCTCACCTCCGCTCCCAGCGTGCCAGCTCCTTCGCTCTGTTTGGGACTGCCTCCTTGGTCAGAGTTCCTCTCAGCTTCAGCGTCTTCACTCAGCATATCCTCAGCTTTGTCCACAATGTCCTTCAGCTGCTCAATAAACATTTCTTTTTCCAAAAGCAGAATGAAATCATTCTCCACCTGAGGGATGTGATGGAGGAAAAAGTGACATTAAAAGTTTTAGCTCATCAAGTAACACTTAAAATGAAACTGTGCCAGGTACAACAGATGTGTCAGGAAGTTTCAGGGTGGCAATTTCAGATTAAGTAAGTTTATTAAGTATATACATTTCTAAACACTGCACATGAAAAAAGGTAATTAAATGCACTGCTTTAGTCAGCTTCACAAGTAGGAATATACCCTGGCCCACCTATTTTATACACGATAAGCTGGTGTAGCAGTTATGCCATATTAATTCATCTATCTATCTATAAATATGAGCCCAATATGATTTGGTTGGGATTGGAGGAGAGAGAAACAACAACAGAGAGTGAGAGAGCGAGGGAGCGAGAGAGAAAAAGAGACAAAGATTTTTGCTGCATTGCAGCTGAGAACAGCAACACAGGGAGTTTCAGAGTTCTGAGCCACAAGAAAAGCATCTCAGGCAATCCACAGCTTACAGCACGCTACAAAAACCTTTGCATCAAACGAAGTGGCACTGACTCCTACATACCATGTATGTAGCAATCTCTTCCGGTGCATCTCCGTCCAGGTCAAACTTGAAAGTGACCATTTTATGGTTGTGAGTTTCCAGCTGACACTCTACCATCTTATCGCCAGTGTTACACACCTGCAACAAGAGTGGTCACATTGTTATTTTAGATTCGATTTTTCAACATGAGTTTAAAGAAATGCGTTCCTTGTTGGGATATATTTTGGTTACCCACATTGAGCATGCTGAGCTTTGGCCTGCTAATCTTTTCTTGCCGAGAACGAGTGCGAGTGGACCTGCGGTGGTGTTTGCGGACTTTGGCCTCGCCTTTACCACCATGTGTTCCCTCGTAACCATCGCTCATCTCCTTCCCTGACGTGGCATCGGAGTTGACGCTGGTTTTGGTGAGGAAAGGGAAGTATTAATGCAAGTGTTGCTTTATTCCTGAGTACCTGCACATAGAATACACAGCTTGCGTGGGCTATTTCATGCTTTCCTGATTAAAATGTACCTGCAGCGGTGCTCAGTACCAGTAAGAGGAACCAACAAGCAACAAATCCACACAAACATGTTCAGAACTGTTTTACTTAAAGATAAATGCCACCGGCTGACAAAGGGAGAGTGAGTAAATAAGTGTGATAAATGAAAAGGATTCTCCAAGTGAAATGTGAGACACAATCTTGAGTCACACAATCTTCTGGGTGCAAAAGATAGAAATCTGGAATTGGAAAGGGTTTACCCCCCCCCTCTTCGTTATGGAGGTTTTGTATTCATCAGTGTTCTGTTATGCCTGCAGGATTTTACAACAGTCTGATTTATCAGCCATGGGTGACGCTAAACTCCACATAAGCTTAAGCAGGATATAGATTTGTGTGGGATTTACTATCTGCTATCCATTATGAGGGACCAACTGAACTTTCTGAAATTAAAAAGAGTTTTAGCTGCTGCTGGTCACAACAACACAGATGCTATCAGAGTGTTTATCAAAGTGCATGTTTTACAGACATGTTTGTGCCTAGCCAGAGAGCAGTCCCATGATCCACAAACTGCCAAAGCAAACTGTCAGAGTAGCTGTCAACTAGGACCGCAATACAAAACAAATACCCCCAAATAACAAATGGGACTCTTTACTTGAGCAGGACCAGCTGGTTAGTTAGTTGTTCCATCATTTCTGAGGAATGGTGGAATGCTCTTAATGTTTCCTAAAGCTAAACAATGTCTGCCTCCGGGAGTGAAAACAATATTAAACAGAGTTATTGCTTTTGGTGGAGTTTTAAGCAATTTGTTGTACTTCTTGTTTGACAGAAAAAAGCAAAAGAGCCAACAAGGTTCTTTCGTGTGGCTACTACAACAGTGTAAATAATAGCACTTCTAACTCTTTAAGTCTGAATAAGAGAGGGTGGAAACTGTTTAAGACTGAATGCATTATGTCAACATACATTTTACTGCCTATCAGGGAGAGCCTGAGAGCAGAATAAGATTACTTTGTAATTCTAAAAAAATGCAAAGTGGCTCATTCACTGACTTGTCCCCTGCAAAAATGAGGGGAGGTGAGGGGAAATAAGCTAGTACCTGTCATAGCTCTGTCCTCCAGTGTGTTTCTCTGTAGCTTGATCCTACAGACAAAACAAAAGATTGAACAGAAGAGAGTAACATGTATCAAGTATTTCATTTTAGATAACATTCTTCACAGTAACCTGAGAGGAAGTATGGTACAACATGTGACTGCAGTGGTATCTTTGCAATGCAAGGTAGATAGATGAGGAAATAACTAGGGAGAACTAAAAAATGTGGAAGTGAGTCATGTGTCCATACCTCTGTGTTGGCCTCTGTTGGACCCTGACCTGCAGCTCCTGTGAGACTACTAAGCTGTTTCTGATGAGTCACACTGGAACTGGCAGAGCCAGATGATGTTCTCTGAGAATCAGAAGGCTGCAGCACAGGAATCTGGCTCTGGATCTGACTCTGGGACGGGCCCTGCAGTGGCAGCTGGCACGGGCTCTTGTCCAGCTGGGCTGCAGTGGTGGCTGTGCCCAGGTCTGACCCATTCTGCGCAGGTGAGGAGAAGACTGCAGGCTGGGTGAGCTGAGCAGTGGGGGCAAGCTCAGGATGGCTGACCTGGGTCTGCGGGGGAACCTGCTGCAAAGGACAAACAAACATTATTATTTTATTATGTTATTATTAGAGACAATGATGTTCTCTTGAAAGTCTTTTATTCAACATGGTTGAAGTACAGCATGTGTCAGCAAAGATGTAGGCCATTTTTTCATCTTGATCATCAAATTAATCTGCATGCAAACAAAGATGTAGAAACAACCTGACAGAATATCACAATCAAAGATTCCAGTTCACAGTCACACCCTCTTGGTAAACATCTGCACTGCACTGCAGGCTTCATAATTACCTGTATCAGAGGCTGAGTGCTGCCATTTGTGGGAGGGTGTGTGTTCTGGGACGGGCCAGTGTGTGTGTATAAGGGATGGGTTGTTAGTGCTGATATGAATGCAGGTTGCGAATGAGAAGTTTCGGATCTGACACTCTGCTGCAGAGCAGCAGAGGGCTGGTGCTGTGGCGATGTAGGTCCCACCTTGCCAAGCACAGGTGAGGGGAATGGTATGAGGGACACAGGAATGGGTGAAACTAACATGTTTTCAGTGTGCATAGGAGAAATGGGAGAGACAGAGGGAGTCACAGGGAGAGTCTGTCCAGGAGAAAGAAACATGTGGTTAAGAGTGGAGGAAGTTGAAGGGTGAGGGGCAGTGCACGAGTGAGGGTAGGAAGATTCACTGTCAGTCACAGCTGTCATCACCTGGACTGTGGGATACTGTGAAGGACATTGAACGGAAAAGAAAACAAGGTAGGAAGAAGCAGAGGAAATAATCAAATAATCTTAAAAACAAAGTTCCAACATCGAGGAAGATGCATCAAGATAACTTGCTTCAATGACGTTCTTGGACGTCCAATAGCTCAGACATGAGGAAAATAAGCAGGCATCTGCTGAGAGATTTGTGAAAGCAGTGAGATGTCTGACAATACCTGGGATGTGTGTGTTGGTGGTAGATTGTTTGAAATCTGCAGAGACTGGAGTTGTTGGTGGACAGCAGCCTGAGCCACCGACTGTTGAGGAGGAAGTGCCTGGGCTGGCACACTTGAAGCTAATTGGCTAAGATTCTGCCCGTGGACTTGTCCGTCTTGTCCAAGTTGTGAAATGTTTTGGCCAGCAGGAACACTCTGCAGAAGAACAAGAAGAGGAGGGAGAAAAATGGGGAGGAAGTTCAATAATGGCAGGGATTCTAGTTTCATCTCTCAATTTGGAAATCTGCATTTCCTGCTATTGACCCAGATGAAAATAGCTCACATTTTCCATTCTGTCCCTGAACCTGAAATCAGTCTGAATGTGCTGGACATACTGGAGCACTGTGCGCCACAGACACAGAGCAAGCTCGGGAGGGCTGGCGGATTCCGCAGCTAAAGCCAGTTATTGTTTTCATTACTATTCAATTATTTCTCTGTTGGCTGTTGTCCGAGGAAACTCCTGTTTATTGGGTTGTTGTTTTTTTTATTCACCTACTCTCCATCAACACAGCTGCTTCTAATTCAGCTGCTCCAAATCAAACCCAAGCACCATAATATGAGTGCCTACAAGACTAGTATTAACATCTTGAATGCATGATTTTCTGTCCCTTACACATTGAGGCCAACAGTGACAAAGTGTTTTGAGACAAAGGCATTCTACCTGATTCTGGAAAGCAGCGATGCAAAGATAGGGTTGAAACTGATGAAAAATGAAAACAGGGCGAGGTCAGGAGGGAAAACAAACATAAAAGTGGGGCACTATGTATGCCACCTTGCTACAATGTACTGCGTAGTAATCATCAACACTTCGCTCACCTGTTGGGTGATATGTGCAGCCTGGATATGCTGGGAAGGGGCTGGATGGCTCTGAGGAGTCACTAACTGGTTAGCTCCCCCATACGTCTGAGGAGCAGCAGTAGACTGTGCAGGTAGATATTGGGTCTGAGCTGAAGCAGTCTGTTGTTGGAGCACATTGAGGGTACAATGTGCATAGCTCTGAGAGGCAGGATCAGGTAGACCAGCAGGGGGATAACTCTGGTGTGTGGCTGCAAGCTGCACAACCGGGGCTGCTGTAGGATGAGGTTGAGAAGCTGGGGTCTGAACCTGTTGGACTGGAGACTGCGATACGTCATGGCTCTGCTGTCGGACTACCGTCTGCATGGTTTTCTGACTGTGCTTCTGTAGAGTTGTGATGTGCACTTGTTGCTGAGCAGGAGACTGAACACTTTGAGCATGGTGGGTAGGCTGTTGTGTCATTTGTTGGTGTATGCTATGCAGAGTCTCTTGGCTGTGCTGGAGCTGAGGCTGAATATAAGCCTGCCCAGCATGCTGTGTTAGTTGTATATTGGACTGAGTATTTTGCAGTAAGGGCTGTTGGTGCTCTTGCTGAATAGGTATCTGTTGGTTATAAAGTGCTGGTGTGGAGGAGCTCTGACCAGGCTGCTGATTTTGCAGACTCACTGCAGCTTGCACCTGTTGCAGTGCGCTGGGAGCTTGTGCAGGATGACACTGGGCTGTGGCTGCCATAGCTGGGGCTACAGATGCAAGAGGGAAGCTTTGTGCTGGCTGCTGTGCTGGCAGGGTGGTTGCTGCTGCCGAGGTGTGTTGCTGGACTGAAGCAGGATATCCTGATGCAGAGTGAGCCTGTTGTTGAGTTGGAGCCACACAGTTCTGACAGGTTTGTTGGCCTTTCAAAGGAAAAGTCAAAGAGCTTGCTGCTGTCGCCTGCTGCTGTTGGTGGCCTGGTGCTTGGTAGTTCTGTACAACGTGTTGTGGCACAGCTGATGCTGAAATACTTGCTGCAGTTTGGGTCTGTTGCACACTTGGAGGTGTGTAGCTAGCAGCACTGACTGTATGCTGGATGTTGACTGAGCATAGACTTGCTGGAGCTGGTGTTGCAGCACTGTGTTGGCCAGTATATGGAGCAGCAGGGTAGCTCTGTCCAGGCTGGACGTACTGCAGTGGCACGTGCACTGGTGTGCTGGAAGAGGCCAGGCCCTGGATAGATTGTTGATTCTGGTGGCCTGCCGAGCTGGCCTGAAGACACAAAGAAGAGAAATTCAAATTAGACCCACTTGCGAGTGAATTTTACAGGCCAGGGATAAAATCCCACAAAAGCCAATGACTGTGCCAATTAAATGAAGTCACACAGGATGTTAGTATAATGAGAGGATGGGGGATAAAAATAAGTTAATGAAACACCTGTATCAACAATGAGCAAGCAGTGACAGGTGTGCACTAAAATAAGGACGCAAAAAGGGAGAAATGGTAGGAGAGACCGAGAGGAGGCAGACCAGACAGCAACCAACCTCCTTTAATCAGAAACCATCTCTCCAAGACAAGCTAAGAAGCAAGACAGCTGCAGCATTTGGCCAGTAAAGCAGAAAGGGACAATGTTAAAATCGAGGTCAGACTGATTAATCAGCAGGGAAATGTGGTCTGTTAGAGATTGCACCATTGTCCTCCAACAGGAACAGGCTTATGATTTAAGAGAGGGCGGTCAGCTCTGTAGGCCTTTGCAGGCAGCAAGACTCAGGCAGCAGACAGGAGATCAGACCAGCTTTATGCAGAAAAATTCTGTATCTCCTATAGGCTAGTAAAAATCAGTAAAGCAGGTGTTATCCCCTCATGGGAAACTAAAGCAATTTATCTACTATTGTGACCTACCACTCCCACAGCCTTGGGAAGTTGCTGCGCTCTGGCACAGAATCTATCCTCGCAGTCCCGAAGGGGCTCTTGGTCTCCAACCAAACTGCCACTCAGGAGATGACTCTTCAGGCTGCTGTCTGCATCACTGCAGGCAGGCCTGTGGGCGGCTGAGGAGTGCAGCACCTGGGTGGGTGCGGTGTGACAAGGAGCAGGTTTGCGGCTGATTATATTGAAAAGCGACTGCTGAAGCAGTGAGAAATCAGAACAATCACTTGAACCTTTCAGCCGTCCATAACCAGGGGTGCTCAATGTTCCACCAGAGGATGGGTGGTGTCTAAAGTCACATGGACAGTGGTGTGTTGGCATGACAACAGAAGAATAGTGGTGGCCTACTTCCTGTGACCTCAGAAGAAACAAAGAGAGGCAGGCCTGGCACACGTGGTTTCGATGCATTGTAAAATGGTGGTTATGATGAGAGGTTACACTCAGGAGACTACTGAGGTCAGAGTGTCTGCGTCCACTTGACACAGGCAGCGGTAAGTTCTCACTCGTGGCCTCTGACGACGGCCTGATGCTGGTGTCACTGAGGCGGCGGTACTCAGAAGGTGAAGAGACAGGGGAGACCTGCAGTAGTGGCAGAGCACTATGAGAGGGGAACCCATCCTTAGACTCCGAGTGAAGCCCAGTGGGGCTGTGTACTGACTGGTTCTCTGGTACTGTGGGGGTGGGACTTATTGATCTCTGAGACTGAATCAGAGCAGGGAGTTGAGCAATGTGGTTTGCCCTCTGAGTGTTAAGAACAGGGGCACTTCCTCTCCGGGCTGCAGCTCCCAAGCCAGTCCTGAGCTCTGGGCTCATCGTTGTCTCCCATACTTCACGTTTTTCACAGGAGTGAGGTCGAGCTGTCGGTAAAGGGCTACTGCTCTGGCACTGATAGAAGAGGAGCCCAAAAGCAAAATATGTGTTACTCAAAATGAAAGAATCATAACCAAAAATAAAAAATAATAAAATACCTGAATGATGAGATGTATACAAACAAACTTGCTTGCAATGACACATTTTTGAGTGAATTTATGAGTAATATTTAAACATATAGTGTGCATGAACGTTAATGAAGACCTATCTGCTCATGTCCAACAATCTGTTGCGTGTTGACTGTGCAGATGAACATTGTTTATACATAGCTTGTGTTCCAAGGCCACGTGAGTGATTGCCGCTGTCAAAGAGCGTGTGTATTTTAATAAATCTGAATGTACATGGTCCACCTGGGTGTGTATGCTCGTGATACAGACCTGCTGTGTTGCCATAGTAATAGGCTCCAGCAGGGACTGGTAGAGGACACTCTGTTGGCTGCTGTGGCAGTCGGAGTACACAGTGGAACCCATGCCACTGTCAAGTGTGCCGTCTGCTGCAGAGACACACACAAGTCATGCACTCATTAAGAAAAAAAGTCAAAGATTAAGCTTGTGTGTTTCTGAGTGGAGAACAGAATGTCTTACATGTCACTGAGGTGGCACTGGTTGGCAGGTTTCGCAGCCTGTTGTGCTGGTCTGCCTCTGGTTCTTCTGGTTCCAGCATAGGCTGTCCTACATGTGCAGCCCCAGCAGATATGCCCTGAGACGGTGTCATCTGGATCCTGTGCCCCCCTTCACCTTGATCCACTGCAGCTGCAGCAGACACCATTCTCTCCCTTCTCCATTTGATCAGTGCCACGCGGTCCCTGATCGACTTTCCCACAGTCTTAGCATCACTCTCGTGGAAGAAGCCAGACTCCACCTGACAAAGGAAAGGGTATTTTTAGCAAAGAGCATGTGAGAGAAGAGAGGGCGCATTAAAAAGGTGAGCATGTGAGGGAGAGAAAGAGCAGGAAAAGAAAGGAATAGGAAGGTCTATTTTAAGGAGATCAGAGCAGTGGGGAACTATCCCCTTTTGTCAGCAGCTCGGTTCACTGTTCACAACACAACAGAAAAAAAGACAATAGTTTTTGCCTCAAAACCAAAGGGGGAAAAAAACATAATTAATATAAGTTTTAGCTTCTTCTGCGGTTACAGAACTTAAAAATAAGTGATCAGTGAGTGGATGAGGAGTGACTTGACACTGGAACATGTAGGCCATACAGTCTCATTGTGCCGTTGGCTCACATGTCTGCTCTCATCCTTAAGGCCATTGTTACAAAGAGGTCTTGGATTTTTTCCCCCAGCTTCAGGCCTGGTCAAGCTAAAATGGCACAGACAAATGAAGACAAGAAAAAGAAAGAGATATGTGGGGGAGAGCAACAATGAAAAGGAACATGTTTGTTAAAACAAGACGGGTCTTTTTTAAATAATGTGAAGGAGAACTCACATTACTAAAGTGATTAAGACACTTTCCACTCCTTTCCTTAAGCAGGATGTATAAGTACATACTGTAGAAGTTCATATCTGATAACACTTTGCAGATGCTACGCAGTCCCAATCGGTAGATAGGCCTAACATCTGTTTCAAAGCATGTTTTTGACACCATTTTGAAGAGTCTCACTAAATGGTCTCTCTAATGTTCCTGATATTGTTGTACCAGTTTCATTTTCTCCACCAAAGCCTGTTTAATGCTGTTAAAAAAACAAGATAATGATTCTATTTACAGCTGCAGTTGAACTGTTAATTTAGTCTCTCTTAAACCTTTTACACAAGAAATAATTCCATGGCACTGCAGAAGATAGGTGACATAAAGAGATATTGGTATTATTATAACTTTCACAATATTTTCAGTGAACTCCATCAAATAAGGCATCCACTGGCCCTGAAATAAAAACCAGGCGCAGAAAGACTGGAGAAAACCATGTAAACAAAAGAGCAAAAAAATAAAACCACAATACTTCTGGAAGAGCAGGGCAAGTTATCACCACTAATGTACATTTGAGTGCATTCCCAGATTATGAGACACGACTATTGTGAGCAGTTAGAACACAGCAAGCCGGAAAGACATGCAAAGCATGACAAACTGTATCACTAAGTAGGGGTTTATTATTGTTATTTATTACTGAAATTAAAATTAAAGGATTTGGAAAAGGGTGAACTTGTAAAGGTGACATCAAGGGTTCACAGCCCAATGTGAGTACATAACTCAAAACTCCAAATTCGGTCTTATCTACAGATATGTTTCTATTTTTAACATTTGAATGAATAAGTTCTTCTGACTTTGTCTTCAATTATTCACTCACCATCTCTTGTGCCACAACCTCAGGGACCTCTTTTTCCAGGTCAAATGTAAACTCGATGGCTCCACTCTCCTTGTACTTCCCTTTTAACTTCTTGTGGTCTTCCACCCACAGTTTCAGGGCTATCGAGGCCTTTTTCCCATCGTCCTCCTCAGCTAGCTCCACTCTTACACCCGTGTCTTCAGCAAAGAAAGCGTGGTTCAACAGGTCCTTGATGGTGTACCTAGGAGAAGGAATACACATAGGGTTAAGGGTGTATGCAGGTGGCGTTAAGCTTCAATATGGTTAGCTGTGACAGTGGCATATTGGCCGGATCCACAACTCAGTAATTACATCATACATGAACATGGATTACATGTGTTGCCGAGAAGCACTCACTGAACTCAATCATGCTTGAGTAAAAAAAAAGGTCACTGGAAGCTAATTAAGGGTTATTTTCCACTCTGTACACAAACTCATTATGTAACAGAAATGAAAGAGAACCGGCAGATATGGTGGGAGACTGCATTGCTGCTGTGAGCCCAACTGTCAGCGCCATAGAACTGAGGCGGGGGAGGTGAGACAAGGCATGAAAGATGAGAGGGCACCTTGTGGGCCCTGTTGGCTTGACTCTGGACAGTGATGGGGACAGTCACTCACCGCTCCTCTTTCTTTTGGCAGATACACTCCCCAATAATCTCCTTGATTTCAGGATCCATGACCTTGTTGTAGCTGGCTGGCTTCACTCCCTGAGGAAAAAGGAAAT
Organism: Larimichthys crocea; assembly: GCF_000972845.2. NCBI lineage: Eukaryota > Metazoa > Chordata > Actinopteri > Sciaenidae > Larimichthys > Larimichthys crocea. The sequence goes on from NW_020861315.1 coordinate 328,110, forward strand.
ATAAACAAGATGCTGAGGAAGGGATAGTGTGTTGATGAAAAACAAATCAGGGAAGAAAAACAAAAGGAAAGAGAGCGCGGGGATGTTTTTGTGACACTCCACCCCAAATCTTATTTTATCGCACACTCACTCCCTGCAGGCTTGTGGACCTTGACAGGACACAGCAGCTGTGGTCAGCTCAAATCTGTGTCAGCTGCAGTGAATTACAAAAAGCATAAAAGCATCTGCAGAAACTTGTGAAAGCACTGACCTGGTTCTAGTTTGTGGACTAACACAGTTGGCTTTGATTTCTACGCTATTTGAACTGTTCAGAACTTTCTATAGAGATTTACATTTTTTAACACTATTTGATAGATTTCTTTTGTTATTTTTAAAATGGCGGCTTTGGTAATAATTCATTTTCTTAGCTCAGCAGTCTGACCTTCTTTAGCAGGCACATTTTACCAAGTTATCGCCATGGTGCTGCATTATGTGTTTGTTGACATAACTAAATCATTAATTTATGCATCTAAGACATAAAGTATATGCATCCTCTGGATTAACATCCCTACCAATTATGCGTATGTGCTGAGGGAGTAGAAAGCTCTCAGGGTTCCTCTTTGATCAATCTTCTATTAACATCCTGCAGTGGTCCCCACAGGGCACTCGAATATGAATACCATAACAATGCATACAACAGTATCTGGAGACAACTGCATTGATGCTGCCTTGCAGTTAATATGGGCTCTCTTTCTCAACTGCAGGTGAAAGAGTCATCTCTCAGATTGCAAGCCTGCCACGTCTCAAGAGTGGAAAAATCGATACTCTTCATCAAATCAGGAAGTCTATCATGACTTTAGACACCCCCTAATCTAAAAAAAACGATTTGCAGTTCACGCTTTTGCTAGCAGAGACACACTCCTTTGTTTTTTAGATAAAGCCTAAAGGCTGTATTCCACTCCATTTCAAGGAGATTTGGACTCCCTCTGTGACTCCATATGGCTCATTAGATTCTTCACCCCAGACATTGTGAGGATCTATCTAGCTGAAACAACAGAGCTGCTCTTGTACTCCATTTAAAAAAAAAGCCTAATTTCTGCAGCTGAAAAGCGCCTGGACTTAATGTTGTGATGAAGCTAAAAACATCCCTGACACTACTATGCCCCATCTCACAGGCTCACTAAGCATGAGCCTGAATTATTATAAAACTTAATGCTGCAAGAATATTTTTATTTCAGAAATTCAGAAATGAAACGGATGAAATCATTCATAATTTGGCTAACTGTTGTTAGTGTAGGCCCTATTTCTTCCGTATAAACAGTTTTTTATTGATAGATTGTGACAGCTGTTATAGTTCGCTTATCGTTATCTGTTGTCATTTTTGGGCTACTGAAATGTGCAGTATGTCAGATATCTTTCATAAATATATCATTTCTGAAACAGAATGGGAAATCTGGACTTACACTGGTGACTTTGCGGTATATCTGAGCAGCATTTTGACACTCGGAGTAGGGATACTCTGAGGTGGCCATCTCCAGCATACACATGCCAAAAGCGTAGACATCCACAGCCTCATCATAGTGTTCCTCATACATCTCTGGAGCCATGAACTCTGGTGTGCCTGAAGAGAGAAGAGAACAGCCAAATGGATACGTCATTTATTTCTTTACTGTGAGAACCATAAATCTACCAAGTTACATTTTAAAGTCATCTACCTATGACGCTCTTGGCAAAGGAAGCCGCCTTTAGTGTTGCCAGTCCTAAATCCCCTATCTTGACTGAGCCTGTAGGTCCAGTGATAAAGATGTTATCACATTTGAGGTCCCTATGGATGATGGGAGGGGTCCTGGTGTGGAGAAAGTGAAGGCCTTTCAGGATCTGTCTGCACCAGCTCCTCAGTACCTTGGGTTTCATTACTTTGAAACGCTTCAGATAGCTGTGGGCAGGAGAGGAAAACACATTACCCGACATATCATTTTTAAAATACATTTCCTGCAGAACACTATAGCACACACTATAAAAATCGTGTGCACAATATCGGACTTCATCAGTACTCACGTTTTTAGTGTTCCTGATGTCATGAGCTCTGTTACTAAAACAATACACTTCTTCCCTTTAAGGGGTGACTCCCAAAAGTCATAGAAACGGACAATGTTGGGATGCTGAAGACCCTTCAACATCTCTGCCTCCTCCTTAAAGCGCTGACGTTCCACTTTTGACAGCTTACGATCCTAAAAGAAACAGACGTAGCAGAGAGAAATAATTTATATATATACTTTATATATATAGTCGTAATGATAAGATACTTCTTTGACTACCAGATGGAAGAGGCCATCACCTTGGAGGCACATTTTGAAATCATGCACCCAGCATGTTTCAGCAAATGGGGAATTCAGAGTGAGTGAGAGGGAGGTACGTGTCTTTGAGCCATGTATACATCCCTCTAATTGGACCATATGTATATAACACTGATGACAGTCAGCAGTTTGTGTGTTGGGGAAGAATCCAGAAGGAATAACAAGACTCAGCCTACATATCATGCATGTGTGTGATATTTCAAGCAGAATACCAGATGCGATCACGCACTTGTTAGCTTTAACTTAGCAGAGAGAGAGTATGTAACAAGACATTATAGGGTGACAAACCACAGCGACTGGAGGAGGGAGAGGGATCCACACATTAATGTGGCCACACCCACTACACACTGCAGCTAAAGGTTGTGTATCATCGATCTCTTCCATCTTCCCCCATCTCCTTCACTTGCTTGCTCACTCTCTCATCCACTACCTTTTGCTCCTTTCCTCCCCACCCCTTCCCTCATATCTGCAATCTGTCTCTCTCTCTGCACCCCGATCATCAGCCGCTCCCACCTCCATAATAAAACCAAACATCCGCCCCACACACACACACACACACACAGAAAAACATCTTTGGGAACCACTCCCTTTTTCAATTCTCAGTAAGGCTGACCCCACTCTGTGAGCACCTTGCTCTACGTAGTTTTTTTAACCAGCACAGCAACGACTTACGTAACGCATACACACGTGTACTCGGCACTGAGCATGGACTGGAAGCACGACCCCACCCCTCACAGAGACGGGCGACACAGACGGTGGATTGCAATGAATGCAGCCTAGACTAGAGATCTAATCTATTTAATTATGCAGTGAACTCCCTGCGAGATGAAACAGCACAACTAAATATGCAATCAGCCCGAATAACTAAAAAAATTTAACAATGAAGCAAGATGTGCTGTGATGCAATGTGTTGAACAGTGGAGTGATATGATGATAAAGCATTCTGTGTGTGTGTGAATGTGGCATATCAGGTTTTGTGTTGAAGTGTGTGGGGGGTGGGGATTTTCGCTGCACTCTTCTAAAGTCCAATGAATAATTCAGTTCTGCAGAGAACCCTTTTCTACTGAGGCAAGCTGAGAAACGGAAGGCTTGGACCAAACTTGGGCTGGGTTACCCCAAGTGCTCTTTGCTGCACGGTGGCAGCACGTGGACCAAAGTTTACCGAAGCCACAGATCTAAAAAGGAGAGAAAGTGAGGAATGAGACAGACAGCTTAAAGCATATTTAACCCCCGAGGACTGCAGCTTTCCTCCACACATTACTGCTTTATCTTTTTTGTCCCCCTCCCTCTCATCTTTCAGGAATCCTGCTGCTTTTCCTAAATACCCCCCTTATCCCCACCGTAGAGCGATCCCCAAGTCCCAGTGACACACACACACACAGACACACGCACACACACCCTTTTGCTTTCCCACTTCGGCTTTCCCTCTGTGCAGACATTGGGGCTCCTGCATAATTCAGAAGCCACATAGGCTCGGAGGTGTTGTGCACAGCATGGCGAGATACACAGACAGATACATATGCACGCCGAGACACTGGAAGAATGTCGCTCCCAAGGCACACTCATCTGCCACACAATGGATATCACAGAGGCATCAATAGATGAGACTCGTTTAGGGCTTCATAGTTACTGTGAGAGATGTGAGCTTTTAACGAGTGTGACTCATTATTACATTAGAAATCGAGGGGTGCCGCACACAGATCATCAAGTGTTTGCGTGCATGTTATGTTTTTCTAAATCTTATTGAGCGTGCACTGTACACTCGGCTGAAGAAAAGGCTCAGCTGGCCACAGCTGAGTGTGGAGCCGCCCAGGTGAGGTTAACCACACAAAGAAAAGCGTATAGGGCAGGGGGGGACAGGAAAAATAGATTGTGACATTTGCAGGAAGTAATCTATAAAGCAGAGCTCCACTCTGCTCCCACCCACTACATCTGTGCTGAGCTCTATTAGTTCCACAGCTCTGGCAGCTCATACAGCGACACAGACATATCAGACTGAGATTCCAAAAACAGGGGGAAGGAGGCAGGGAGAGAAGAGGGACCAGGTAATAGATTAAAACATTAGTCCTGGGAACTTTGCAGACTAATATACCGTGTAATTGCAAAACTATGTGTTCAAATCTAATTTTTTAGCCTTATGTCACATGTTATTTTTAATGCACACTGCCCTTATTGTGGAGAGATGGCCATCAGCTCAGCTACTTTACCTGAGGGTCTGAGGGTAGATAAAACACAGTTGTAACACTTGTAACTGTAACACCCAGTTAGGGGAGATAGTTGGTTTTATGTAAAAAGGCTCCAGTGGTTTCCCTGTCAGATATTAAAATAATCAGCTGTGTATGATATAACTTTATGTGGGCAGCAAGACACAAACACTGTCTTGGATAGGAGCTGGAATAACACTGAGGCCACCTATGTTACAGAATGTACGGTATGCACTGGTAGATGGTATCGCTCCAGGTGCCCTACGTGTCAGCAAAGAGGGTATTTTGTTATTCAGTCCAGTCCTATACCTTCCCATTCACGACTTGACTTTATATACTATTGTAAAGTACTCAAATTTATCAGGACAAACATTTTGAGGTTTCTAAGTGTAAGATCCTGGATAAAGAAACTGTCACGCCATGTACAGCTTATTACTGAAGATCTGGTTGAGATGTGGTTATTAAATGTGTAATGCAGTAAGCGTCGCTAATCAAGCTTGATTAATGGCCTATCAAACCCATGCCGAGAGCAGAAGAAAACACATAACGCAACATAAATCTGCCACACAATGAGCATCCTTCATGTGAAAACAGTTCTGGAAAAAACGAGCCAGCTCTCCGACAAACACAAGTAAACTAAACTGAAGAGGATTTGCCATCAAATTGGAATTTCTGCCACGAGCAGAAGCGTAAAAAAACAAACAAAAAAAACATCTTGCTATGCTCAAACATCACAAACATGTACAAATACACAGTGCAGGCACAATTGTGTGCAGATAAATGAGTCAAAACATAATTTTGCTGACAGAATGATGCAGCCGATTTTTCCTCAGGGGGTTTTTTACTTGATAAAAAAAATGTAGTGAAGTGCCACGGGGATTGAGGGACCCATAGCAGTGCGAGCGTCTACTATTGATTATCCACTAATAGAATCAGTTTACCCCGAGTATGACGGAGCTGTCGGCCTAAAGAGTGTTGAGACAGGCCACCTCTCTGGATCATCAATCCAAGAGACATCTGACAGACACACACACAGACAAGTGATAGATGCGGATATATTTCTCAAGAGAAAACTTTCTGAACTGAACTGAAGCTAAAAACTTTTTCACTAACTCTCTCTCACACACACGCACGCACACACAGTGTTATCAGTATAATGCAGTGAGCCATGACATTTATCAAGATGGATTCTTCCCATCTCACAACTGAAATGACATACCTCAAATTAAGAGTGTGACTAATACACAAGCCTGTAGCCTGGTAAAATACGGGCATGGAGCAGGTAAACAGGCTTTCTATTCAATTAGTTTATTACCCTAAAATATCAGTGTATGACTGAAACATAAAATAACTTCTGAGTGTAAATTATGAATTGTCTGAATCACTTTTAAAGTATGGGAAAAAAAAAAAAAAATCTAATTACGATTTCCACATTACGGTGGCCTCATCTTGATCCTTGGTTAACAACGAGCAGATTAGCATCATTTGGACTTAACAATGTGTGTGACAGGGATTTACAGTATATTGAAACAACCTGTTCACAACATATACTATAAAACCTTGACAGCTAAACCCAGCATAGTGAAATGTGTCACGACATTTGGCTAAAGAGATTAAGAAAGAAAATAGTTCACTCCTGGATGAACTTACATAAAAACCCAACTCTGTTTAATTCATTTAAATAATTAATTTTAAAAAGGTGATACTGTACAGATTTGTCTCAGTCACAGCTGACCACACTGAAACAACAGAGCAACAGGCCTTAGCAACACTACCACTGCAATGAAAAGCTTAAGTTCAGTCACAAATTGTAATGAGATGCTTTATTGAGTCATGCAGGAGGATTTCTTTTAACAGGGGTCGGATGAGACAGTCCCACCACCCCTAAAGCGTGTCTTATCCACAGCTTATTTATACATCTCAACAATGGTGATGAATCACGGGATATGAACCCTGGTTGCCAGGTTGAAGGAGGTATGCTAAATGACTTGGCCACCCTGCCACCCTCTGCACCAATCCCTAAAAACAGATCAGTAATGCAGTGCTTCCGCTGCCGTAACAGAAGCTGGTGCAGGGCGAGCCATGAGCCAGCAGACTGCCCACAGCTGAATGGGGTCCCATCAGTCACGACTGTAGGAGTATGTGGTCAACAGCTGTGCCGGCCACTCTGTTATCTTTATTTCAGTGTTAACCTGACAAGCAGCCACTCTATGCTCAAGCTGTGCTAACTGGCACGCTGGCACTCGTGGTGGCACACACTAATATTTTAAATGAGGAAGAGCTGATGAGACCGCTGAAAGGCAGGGAGGGGAGCCAAAATGTGCATGCATCACCCAGCCTTGTCAAGGAGGAGCCCAAAAGACAGGAACACCGTCACAGATGACAAGAAACTGTGATAACAAGACAATAGTGGTTAAATACAGCTTATGACCGGATAACTATATTAATGTTTGGGCGGGAGAGGAGTGAGCTAAGACAAACGAGCAGGAAGAGATACGGAGGGGCTGTGAGGAGGAGATGTATGACAAAACCACACCTTTCTGCAGCATCAGTTAACGTGGTACTGTGTCACATGCACTTGTTACTCAAATGAACTAAAATGAAAAGGTACTAACGTTTGTGTGTAGTGACTGAGAGCTAATGTGGATTAGGGCATACAGACCTCCTTTAAACCTCTTTCCTGTCACAGACTAAATGCGTGGGCTGGCCAACAAACAGTTCTTTGACACAGAGACAAAGAAAGAAACATTTCTGATTACACACTCGTTTCCTCAAAAGACTAATGCTGCTTATGCAACAGCCATGACAACTGCCAACTGGTCACGTCTTTGTTTAGAGTCTGAGTGACACTGGATTTTTAAGGTCAACGCTGACAGCAATAATATTAGATAAGTGTTAGTAAGTATGCGGAAATATTATCATTTTTCCGACATGAACACATAAACAGGATCCCTTTCAAATCTGTTGTGGTAAAGATGAGTTATGGGATATTTTATAAAATAACAAACATATTAGATAACAGCATTTTTTTATGAAATAGTGAGTGTCAATGTTCTGGGAGAAACCCAGGTGTTTCCTTCAGATGCACAGCAAACACCCCAGCTAACCTGATTCTAGTACAGCACCGGGCCTGAGAACAGTGATTCATCGTAACCTAATTATCACTAACCTCCTTGATACTACTCTTCAGTAGTGCTGAAACGATTAGCTGCTTAATCTGACTATTAATAATGACGTATAATGATCACTGACATCCTTTATTTTGGTTCTACAGTCGAGGAGCAAACCTAAAAATAGGCCATGTTTCCTAATATTTTTCATTTCTAATTCACATAGAGAGCAGCATGTCCAGCAGAATCTGAGACACGACAGCTGGTGGTGACATCTGCAACACACACTCAGACACCAAACATCCCTGCTTTAATAGTAAACACACACAGATACTCAAACCAATTGCAAATATAGCAGCTAATACAGCTAGCTAGGAATAGCTGTGGTGCTAGGATTTTAGTTAGAATATGGCCCAGTTGCTCTGAATGTGAGACATGAATTCACAAATGTGCTCAATGCCCAGAAAAATGAAAGCTAGTGTGTGGCGGGTGAGCGCTCTTGCACATGTGCGCTTTCTGCCACATCACTGATGATGAGCGTTGGAGCTCAGACGAGGCAGAGAAGAGTGGTGCTCTAGCTAAAGATATCCTCAGCCGAACTGGGCAACCTGGCCGCTGCAGTGTGGGGCACGGAGCCAGAGAGACAGCCTTGATTCAGCATAATACTCTGACCCAGACTAAACACCACACAAGCAAAAAGCAAGCAAGGGCTTTTCCTGCATGAAGAATTTAAATGATGCTCTTTTTTTCTTTTCTTTTTTTACAAAACTCTGCGTGGTCATCATCAATTCTAAAACCAATTTCAAGAACACTGTGCCAGCTGTAACAGCAACTAGGTACTGATAGTCGACACCATAGATACCAGTCGGTACAATGTCGGATAACTGTTGCATCCTCATGCAGCTGTCTGCCATGAACCTATCTTTGTCCTACTTTAGAAGTTAAGTTATAGTCATAAGTCAGAGTTTGTGCTGCCCTTAAAAAAAGGTTATTAATCTCAATGGGACCATCCTGGTTAAATAAATAAATAATATTTCGTATCTGTGGTCTGGTTTGGGATTCCACCTGACAATTTCTCTCTCTAAATGAAAGACTTGAAGCAGTGAGAAACTAAAGCTAACAATCACATCATAAAATATCTGTCAGCCTCGCCGTACATGCTGACTGACAGGTGATATTTAGTTAGACAACATCGTGTTATCTTATCCACTCTCAGAAAGTTGTAACATTATCTTCTGTAACTTCCAAGTGATCTCTCTCTTGGTCTAAAAATGTAAAGCCAGGCTTCAAATGACTAAAAATGACTGAAATCACTGATGTGTACTGGTTTTGGCAACAGATTACAGCAACAGGTTTTATAGCTATGTCAAGGAAAACACCAAAATCTCAATCATAAGGTTAGAACTTATCAATATTGCTTATTGTGAGGTGTTTGGAGTGTTCACTTCATGTAATATAGCAAATGATCGGTCCTTGTGCACTGACTTTGATTGATTTTTTTTGTCTTATCTTGTTTGGAAAAACACTGAAACAACTATGGTTCAGTGTGTCCACATGTACCACGCTTGCGTCATTATAAGCCAGAGAAGAACTTACTTATGCTAAACGGAAAAAAACCCTCTATTAACAGTCCTTGAACGTAAGAGGATTTACATGCAAAATGAGCTGTCAAAGTAAATGTTAACAGTTTACGATTAGACTTAAGGCACAAGTGTTACTGTGTTGCCATTTGTTTTGCACTCATTATATAACTAACTTACTGATGCGGAGGTCATCCAGAGTGCGGTATTAAGAGTAACAGTTCCAGGGTTCAAGACTTATTTCTCCACTGGTAGCACTGGTGCTACCAACTTTCTCAGTTGATGCACATGATGTTTTTTTAGTACAGCTCAGTACTAATTAATGACTTTGCATGCTGATGAATAGATGTCCTCATCCAAACAGGATACAGAGGTGCTCTAGATTTGTTTTAAATTCCAAGAGGTGTTACTTGGCATAATGAGCTGCTGTGACACGCTCTATTATTGGTGACGGGCGAGGGAGGTTCAAAGACATTTAGTTAAATCTTCATCAGTTCAAGGTTAAACTCCAGGATCGTATGTGTCAACATGTGTCTCTGGAGGTTGCTCACTCAATGAAGGCTATAAATTTTTATTTTTTTTAAATCACATATGCGAGCAAAACAAGTACATTTTCATATTTTGACGTCTTGATTTCAGCTTTTCCAGTCAAAGTAAAGGGTCTACTAATGGCAAACAAATTGCAATGTAGAATTAATTAACCATGTTAGTCAGAGTCATATTGTAATATAATGTGGCAATGAGAAAAGTCTCAATTATAAAAATGCATTGGCACACAGGAAAATAAGGCCCACACAGATCCTCACCAAAACTGGCTGAAATGCAACAAACCGTGGCCTTGAAAGTAACAACACCATCGGACAAGAATAATGAGCTTCAATAAATTAATACTGGGCTACTGCAATGTATTACAAAGCTTTTCTTTAAGTCTGTTGCCCTCTCTATATTCTGCCAAGCATTTTAAAGTGTAAAAAGTTTTCTGAATTCTGAAGATTTTGCTACAAATAACTGTCTTAATAAGCAAATGGTGCTTGTGGGAGCTTTTCCCCATTTGACAACACCCTACAGTTCTCAAGCCTAACTCAAGTAGTGTGTGCATGTGCATATACAAAAATTGGTTAAACAAAGCATAAATAAGCTTGTTTTGGAACATTTGACAATGTGGGACTAAATGTCATACTTTCTACAGGATGTGTTTTCCCAGTGAAGACATGCTCTAGTTTTACAACTACAGAGCTACACTGTAAGCTTTTTTCCTAACTATATGTAGCCACACCAGAGAGAAAGACAGGGAGTAAGAGAAGAAGAGTGTTGTTCAGCTTGTTATTCATTTGTCTCATCTCTCTCGGAAACAATGTAAAACTGACATGACACTGACAAGTAAGCTTTTTTAAAATCATTACATATCTGACAGTGCAAAAAGTCTTTAATACTGCGAGCCAATGAATGACTGCTTCGTATTAGATCCAGATTTCATCATCTAGCCTCTTTGCAACAAGCCTGTTAGAGCTCTATCACAATCCACATTGTTGTGACTCCAACAGGCTTGTCCTCCTTCCCCCGGGGTCTTTGGGTGGCTGAGTGACATGGCAGCTCAGGCATGCCTGAAGATGAGGCCACTGACAAGGCACTGTTAGCTACAGCCACTGGGCCTGGCTGCCCTTGTTCCCTGGGCCTCATAATGCCAAATGGGCTGTAACCAATGACCTACTTGAGCATCTCAAACTTTGTCTTCCCTTCGCCATCTGTGCAATCAAGAAGCAGTTGTTGCTGTTAGCGCTATACATGTTAATCCCAAGGGACCGTCATTAACTATGCTTAGAAACACATTCACATCCTATAATGTGGCTCAATCTAATCTGTTATTACAGCGCGATGCACTGTTTGGAACCAAGAAGTTGACCTGGTGACTTGGTTTGAAAATGGCAAAGTCTCCAGAAAACACTCAGAGACAAGCAGCTTCATATCACTGTCACAGCTCTGCATTCACGAGCTGAGAACCAGATTTAATCTACAGAACAACAAGATCACTGCCAAATACCACAGAGAAGTCTGCACAAAGTCAGAAGTAAACTCTGTCTGCGAGCGTGCACACACATATTCAACACCGAGATAAAAATCTATACACAGAGCCACAATTGGCAGAAACGGGAAGTTTCCAAAGTTTTAAATATAAATTCCAGTGAGCAATGATATAAAAGGGCAAACAGTGTTTCTTCACAACAATGAAAAAACTCATAACAGGCATCATTCTCTCAGATTAACATCCCTGCCTGAGTCAGGGCCATCTGTGTTATGCCAGCAGCCTGGCACAAAAACAGAGATGTGTGGAAGATAGGCATGGGAGGTGAGGGGGACATGGGGTGTGTGTGTGAGAGAGAGAGAAAGAAGGTGGAGGAAGAGAGACAGAAAGAATAAACACAAGACCAGATTAAAATTTCTAGGCATTAAGAAAGCCATGTGACCACTGGAAGGAGGGAAAACAGTGGAAAATCACAGAGTCATATCTCTTTCACAGAGAGCTCCTCTGTCTTTCCCCCTTTTTCCACCACAGTTGGGTTAGCAAGGCAAAGCTTTCACCACCTACGTGCTACACTAAAGAGGAAACATGCATAATACAGGCATGAAATCTTCATTACCTCATGTGCTCTCTTAGAACTAGTTGATACCTGCACTTGCACTGTTTCTGTTGAATATGACCAAGAAGATCTGGCACGATTGTGGGCAGCGTGGGTTCTTCTTGGCTCAGGCCACCAGTTTTTACAGTGACTCCTAACATGCCACACAACAACATTAAGCATGCTGATAAACACCACTGGAGCTACAAACTCTAAGTTTCTCTTTAAGAAAGCCTATAAAACATCTAATTTGCTGAGAGTCTGCTGGCCAAGTCTAGTGCACCTCAGATTTAAGGATGTGTTCAGTGCATACCACCACACAATAAAGCACAATAAACCTAACATTAGAAGGCACTTCGATTGTGGTGTTACGTACTATAGTAGCTCAAACATATTAAATACTAGAGGTAAAATGATTGATACCCAATTAACTGACTATTGCTGATTATTCTTCTTTCAATTTTGATAATGAGCTAATTATTTAAATCATTTTTAAGCTGGTATTTGCTAGACAAAAAAAAATTAAATACATTTTCAATTTGGGACTGTTGGTCAGACAAACACAAGACATCTGTGATAGGGTGTAGAGTGGCAAATTTCCATTACAATTTCTTAGAGCCAAAAGGTGACATTGTTATTGTTATGTCTCATTTTGTCTGGCCAACAGTCCAAAACAAATCAATTTACCACTTGAAAAATGTAAGACGAGAAAGGAAAAGCAACAAATTCTCACATTTTGGAACATGGAATTGATTTATAAACACATAGTTGTAGCTGTAATCTAGAAATATCACATTAGACTGTGGGAAATAATGATGGGCTTTTTTTATTATTTTGACATTTTGATGATTAATCAAGAAAATGAACAGACTAAGCAATAATAAAAATGTGTGAATGAATGCAAGAGACAGCATATGTTTTACGTTATGGGAAGTTAAGAAGTAACATGCAAAGCCACAGACAAAAATTATGTTACCTAGACCCTACGTACAGTAATATTAGATAAAGTATGGTCCGTCAGTTTAAGCCTCATCTTGACTTTTTATGGCCTTCATTTTTTTTTAAATCAAATTTAACAGGTTCCTGGGAACCTTAATCATCCAATAGTTTTATATTGAACTGCTTGACATAAACCACTTGGACAGCTGGTTCTGATCCACTCTGTAAGTTTATGAGCTAATGAAAAATATCGATCAGGTAGGCATCGTATTTTGTTTATCCAACTGTTTGTTTTTTTATCCAAGACAGTCAGCTCAAAGCTGCAGTGCATGAGAGAGCTCTTAGATGAAAATGTGAATGTGGGAAAAGATCATTTGTTTTGTGATTAACATTCATTAATGACTGTCCACTAGAGGGAGTTTTAATGTGTGTCACCAGGGGAGAATAAAACAGTAAACTGCTTCCGTTTCCACATCCTGTCATCCGCTGAGTCCAACTGCAGCTAAGTGTTGTCAAGCTGAGGGAAGACGTGAGATAGCTCACAGCTACTATCATGCCTGCATGACATCATCATGAAGTCATTGAGTCTCTCAGCGCTGCTGTATGTTTACTCACTCCTGTCCAACAGCATGTTATCTTCTAATGAGATGTATCACTGCCTTGTGATGTTACAGTCACACAAAACAGGTTTAGCTCTTCCAGCGTCAGTGCAGTTTGCATTAAGTCTCTCAGGTTACTGACGCAGCATGTTTTCGGTACCTTAGGCATTAGTATTCATTGAGGCCACAGGACCGCCACACAGTTCCCAGCAGGCTACAGCGCACTTCAGCTGCTTCCTGTCTGTCTACCTCCTGTTGCACAGAGGGAGGGAGGTAGGAAGTAGCGCAGCTCATAACATACAGACACACTGCTGGGACAGAGCGCACACAACATCTCCTGCACTGTCCAATCTAATAAGTGCGCTCACTATCATCAGCTAGAGCAAAAGTAAAGGGTGGCTCAGCGTCAACTGTTGGAAATGAATCCTTAGCTATTTTAATCTGAAGGGGGAACAAATCACAGCACAGGTTTTCTTTCTTTGAGGGGGCCAGTCATGCCTACTGTAGTCCCCCTTAAGCCTCCTGGGAGAGAGAGGGAGAGAGAGAGAGAGATAATCCCTACTGCAGTCTCCAAAGGACGGAAATAATTAGTTAATACCTCTGCACAGTCTAAGCTGGTGATTTTCCTGTGTCTGTGTAATGCAAGACAAGATAGACTCTCCTTGTGCATTTAGGAAAAAGTGCTGATCACTGTACTCGAGTGGTGGTATGCATCTCCAACGTCAGCAGCTAATGCTTGTCAATCACTTTTCCTGTGCAAACCATTTAAAATTTAGTGGTAAACCATTTGCAACCTAGTGGGCTCCCTAGTGAGACTCCCTCTGATTGACAGCTCCCCGAAGACATCACCGTTATACTATCATGATGTGTGAACCTTCACCGACAAAGAGGGGAAAGGGCTTCCTGTGAGAGTCAGGCATCCCACCATTGAAAAAAAAAACAGATTTCTTGTAGAGAATAAGAACGTGAAGATAATTATTACTAAATTGCATTTGTTTGCCTCCCACGCTCACCTGTAAGTGTAAGAATTTGAAAAAAAAGAAAAAAGGGTGGTATATGCGGCTGCGGAAAATGCTTATGCCTATTTTAAACAGACAGTGACACTATGTTTAAGAGTTTCAGTACTTTACCTGCAGTTCACACCAGGCAACTTCCACCCAGGTCTCAGTATCCAGGCCCTTGTAGACCGTCTTGAAGGACCCTCTCCCCAGCTCAATGTCAAATTTGAGGAATCTTCCTCCTGGAGACGTTGAGACCGCTTTCATCTCGGCCTCCTCCTCGTTCTCCTCACTGGCTGCCTTGATAGCGGCTTTGCCAGCCTCATTGCATGTCAGATTTAATGCATCTCCACCTTTCTCCTTCTCCTCATCGGCACTGGCACTCTCCGTTGCACTGTCTTTTTGCCCACCTTGACTTTCAGTGCTGGATCCTTCTTGTATCCCGCTACTAGTCCCCCGCGTCCTGTCCACTATTGTCCGCAGGTTTATGTTTAGGATCTTACTCCTGTTATCACACTCGGGCGCTTCAAATGCTTGCTCATCTGTGTCCGAGAACCACAGACTCCTCCTGATGAATCTCTGATGCACATTTCTCTGATAACTGGAGGAAGGATATGCACTGGGGTCACTCCCACCTCTCACTACCGGATCCACAAGGTTGACATTTCCATCACTCACGGCCTCATACATATTCATGGTCATGTCACACTGAGATTTGGGTACAGATGGATATTTGAGTTCTTGGTGGCGCTCGGAGTTTGAATTGGCCTCCGGCTCCATGGTGATTTAAAAGTTGAGTCACTTTGGTTTCCAGGTCATTCGTGCCATGGCTAGACTGCCCAACATGCAGATTTTTTTTTTTTTTTTTTAAGAGATGAATACCTGCAGCGCCCACTCGGTGACGCAGTTTGCCAGCAGAGGCCCCTAACAACACCGGGATGGATGACACAGACGAGATTTCATCCGATAATCAAGAGCTGCAAAAAGAAATGTTGCCAGTTAGTGAAAGAAAACCCCCAAAATTCACGCTCTGTACACATACTAATGTTATAGGTTATTGTGGCGTTTAAGCCAATGAATAAAAAAAGCAGGTGGATGAAAAAGGACAAGTCCATGAGTTTAAAAAAAACAAAACATGTTAGCAGGAGCCATCATCGGCCAGGTGAACGACAAACTAGCAAAGCTTCCTCTTGACGACACAAGTTCAACTTCAGCAGTTCAGAACTACTAACGTTTAATTTAGCCAACTTAGCTCGTTAGCTCAACCGTTTTAATTAGAGTTACATTAAAGCAAGATGGGACATGACTTACCTTACTTTTTTTCCAAAAAGCGAAGAAAAACGGACAAAAAAACTCACACCAGCGGTACAACGACACACCGTATTTACGGGGAAAGAAAAATAAACCTCGCTAACGTTAGCCGTTTGTCCACGGCCAAAAAAAAAGGTGGACTTTAAAAACGCCCTATCTGCATATTATCCCCCATTCTCACACACAACAGCCACCCCAAAACACGACTAAATAAATAAATTCAGATTCAACTCAGTGTTTGCGAACTGAAAACAGACCCCATTTTGGCGTAGGAGAGATAAAAAAAACACACGCTATTTTATCTCCCCGCATCCCTCTCCTCTCCTCTCCCTCGGTTGCAGATGCCGTGTCTCTCCGCCGCCGCTTCTCCGGAGCTGCCGTATGCGGAGCGTGGTGTAGTTAAAAAGCCCAACCGCTTTAAGCTTTAACACACACGGGGGTGATTTTTTTTTTTTTTTTTTTTTTTAGTTTCAGCCTGTCGTCCCTTCAGCAATTAAAAAACTGCTTCAGCTTGTCATCGTGTCTCTTCCACCCCTTGCTTTTTTCTCTTTAGGTTAATACAACGGTGAAGCACGCCAATGTGTTTCCCATTCAGCTCGCTTGGATCCACGCCCCTGGTAACGACTGGAGGGACCGTCCAATAACACAGCACGCAGGGACAGCAGGGACAGCCACTCATACTGCTGCTGTACTGTCCAACAGCAAGAGTGACACATATCTCACATGAAAAGATCAACAAATGATTTATTCCTTTACAAAAAAAAATCCTTTACAAATTTCTTTCACGCCCTTCAATAACTCAATCAACAATCGCACTCACGACTCAACAGCTTGTTGTATAACACAATTTTCTTTAAATAAATGCTGTAGCTGTGGCATATAATACAATAATTGCATGTGCAATTGCTTCTCTGTTAAGTAGGCTATATTCTTGCAGGTCCTGTCTTCTCTTCCTCTACAACAGGACACTTTGCAGCTCAATTTCTACAGAGCTGCAGCCTGCAGCTCGAGGTGCAGTGTTCAGCATATGCGCATGGGAAGATGATGAACATGATCAGCAGCAACAGGGGAAGTGGTGCTGAGGTAAGATATTTGAAACCATTTTATAAGGGAAACAAGAAAGGTTTGCTTTGTGCCACTTTATATGTGACCCATTTTTGAAGTACAATAGATTAGTGTGACAAGTCGTGACAAGTGCAAGAATAATTTCTTATAGGGGTGCCTGGATGCAATATTTCTCTGCTTACCAAGGGGTTTTTCATTCTTGCTTTCTTGCAAACAGCTCTATCCAAATTCAACCATAGGGAAATCCAACAAGTGCTCCAAGATGAACCTGGAAATGAGTGTGAGTGAAATTCAATGCAGCAGCCATTGCGATAAATATTTAAGATGTTAAGCTTAGCCTGCATTATAAAATTAAGGTTTGAACTTTGTCAGAGATGTGTTGATTGACAGTTTGTGGCATGCTTATGTAAGGTGGTCATGTTATATCCTCCATTTTCATGGCATGTTTGGCCTCTTTCTCATATTACCTGTCATCTATATGAGATGAGTGGAAACCTATATATAAACTTTGAAGACCAGAAATGATGCTGAGTGGGATATATTTCAAGTATACACAGAAACAAATCAATAAAATAAAACATTTAAACAGAAATCTTCATGGTTGTTTTAAGCTCGCTGGGTCGGGTGACAGTCTGGTTCAGTTGAGGACTGAAGAATTGTTGGCACCTGAGTGACCTTATAAATAATTAATGCACCCCTTTGTTTCCACTTGAATGGCCAAAATGCACACACAAACAAATGCATGCGCATGGTTTTACTTTTACATAATGTCATCCTACTTTATGCTATGACTAGATTGTGTTTTATGTGGCGATTGAAGTTGCCATTTGACAAGTAATTACAATATAGGGTAGTTCAGAGCTGCATTCAGTTTTACAGGGCTAGGAAATAACCTTCACTGTGCCATTTCCATACACGCTGTCTTAACAGCACCATTTAATTTCAGATGAATGTGTGTGTGTGTGTGTGTGTGTGTGTGTGTGTGTGTGTGTGTGTGTGTGTGTGTGTGTGTGTGTTTTTGAGGAAGAAGCAGGGAGGAAGAGAGAGAGACCCTGGCAATCAGAGGTACTTCCTTGTGACTGTCAGTGCTCAGCCAACAGATGTAGAATTTAATGCCCTTACGCTCAATAAATCGAGCAATTGGTCTCATTTGAAATGTGTCTCCCACTAGTGTGAATCAATAAGAACAGAATCAATCTGTGGTTGTTCTGTAGAGTGAAGATCTTATGTGCAGACTTTCCACAGGCTTTTAATATCTGTGCCGGTGGTACACGGAAATCTAAGACCAATCAGATTTAGTGTCAGATTTCAGTCACATTCTTCAGCATGTCCTTTTGTCTTTTTGGATAATCAATAGGTTTTACATTGCAACTTTAGACTGAGTGATAGGCCGCGTTCTGAAACAGCCATGTTTGCTTTGCAGTGTGTAAGCCTGTAAAACTAAAAGCCCTATAGAGAATCATGGAAATTAGATTTACAGTTGGGTCGATCCTCATCTGGATGAGGGCCAGAGTTTGAGGTGAGTGAGAGAGGGAGCCTGCTGATAGGACATGATGGATGGAAAGCAAAGAAGTGCTGATGTATGAGGGAGGGAAAAAACAAAAGGAGGGGAAACACACACACACACACACACACACACCCATGCAGTTTACAAAGGCAAGTTCATTTGTTTTCATCATGTTGCTGAACAGCAGCAAGTTCAATTAACTAAATAATAAATGCAGGATCTCACTTTTAAGTGGTGTCTTGCATTGTTGCTGCAAAGAGCCTTTCTACATGTCAGATAAATGAACTAAGTGGTACAAAGCAATAGTCATACTTACACAATAACTGACATGCAGGTATTTAGATTAGCTGTAATCAGCCAGTGTGACAATGTGGGGAAAGGGGAAAATTTAGGATTAGGTATGGAAGTTGAATGAGTTCATTTCATTTGCTTGGAAGAAAGCCAAACCTTTACTCGGCATCTGAATACACAATAAAAAAACAATTTTATGGTTCAATTAGGTTCAATGTTTCTGTTAAATCTCAGGAATTTAGAATTTGTGGCTTTTCCAGAGGCTGAACTGCAACTATGTGGCAGACATAAAGATAGCTATTTATGTTGGGACTCGACTTTATTTACTTGTGAGTGTAAGAGTAGCAGTTGTAGAAGTTAAGAAAGTCTTTTATTTGTTGTTAAAAACACTGCATAAATCGGCATTTGTTTAAATCTCATTTTGCCTGATCTCTCCCTAAATTGCCTCCAGGCTCTTTAGTTTTTCAGCCCAATTACTTCTCTCCATTCCACTGCTCAGGTATAATCTAACAGTGATCATGCATTTTCAATTTTTCCCCTGGACTGGGGAACACTTAACTAGCCACTATGAGGATTTTCCCCTTCAATTTACATTTAAAATCCAGTTTAGAAGAAGTGTTTTATTACTCAAGCAACCTTTAAGTGACTATGATTGAGTCTATTTTAGTGGTTTTATGTGTTGTTTGTACTGTGCTTCCACATTTTATATATATATGTATATATATAAAAAAATAATATATATTACAATTAAATATAATTTTGCATTTATGATATAGGCAGTCCAGGTTGTTTCGGAGGTATATATTTATGTATCTATTCATTCATTTAAGTTATATCAATGTATCTGAACCTCTCACACTTTGATCAACATTATTTTACAACATAAGAGGCTCTTTTATACGCACATACTTTAGCCACGCCTGATCTGATTCGTCAGAAGGCAGCATCTGTTAAATGTTATTGTATGAATCTATCTTCTATTCCACAGTGACACATAACTGAGAGTTAATACAGATTCAAACAACTTTTCTGTCTCTCCCCTGCCTTCCCTCCCCTCCACATCCTCCTCCCTTCATCTCTCCTCCATGTCTCCCCTGAGTCTATTTCTGACAAGGAATGCAGTGTGAATAATTCATCACGAAAATAAGCATCAAAACCGAGGACCACTACAGAGCAATTGACTTAATGAGAACCTTTCGTTTTAGTTTTTAACAGTAGATCTGTAAATGTTTTGGTGACTGACAAGCACTCTGTTTTTGTCAAATGGGAATAGAAAAGTCAGCGCACATATGCAAATGTGGGTTCTCTTCCATGTTTTTCAATTTGAGGTGTTATCCAAATGAAAGCCGGGAATAGATGCATCCGGTTTTATGTTGTTTTTTTTACACGTGTAGTATGCTGTCCCCCCTCCCTTCTTCCTTGTGATAGAACAGTGTGACATACCATGGCCTATATTTGCTATCTTTTTGTTCTACAATGTCTCCTGTGCTGTGATTACTTGTTATCCTATGTTCTCAGCCATGTGATATGAGTGGACAGTGGGATTATTTTTGACAAAAAGCTAGGACTGACTGAGTAGGTGGCCTAGTATACACACAATACTATACGTCAAAAGGAGTTCTTTATATTTACTGGTGAATTTTAGAGAAAATTCATCTGCTGTGCTTCTAGACACACTGACTGCACGTTACCAACCTGTGATCCCTCAACAAGCATTATCTCACTGTGGTCTGTTGACTCGTGGATAAAGGGCTGTCTTTGAAAAGTCTGTGTAAGTGTTTGAGAGCAGAATGGCTGACCCTGACACATCATGACAGTATGCCATTTTGTGGCGTTTGGCTCAAATAACAGTCACAAGGGCAATACACCACACCATGTTGCTTTTTTCCACCCCCGAGGAATGTAGGGAAACATGTTTTGAAGAGCTGTTTAATTCCTTGTTATGAATCTTACCACAAGGCATTGTGGCCCAGAGTGAAAAAGATTTGGAGAAATCCTGTGGAGACAGTCTCTTTAAAAAAAAAGTTAGGATGATGTTGGGATGTCTCTGCGGTGTTCACATGAAGCTTTACCAAATAAAAAAATCTAAAAGGATGGGAGGTGTCAGATGAAGAGCGTGGACAGTTAAACGCAGTGCAATGGCTTTTTAAGTGAAGCAAACATGGCTTGTCTTGTAATTATCACAGGATTGAAAAAAAACTCATCAAGATAATTACTGCAACCAGAGTACTAGCACTTCTCCAACCCCCATGACTACACCTTCTGTGCACTTCCCCTCATACATCAACTTAACCATGCCAGCTGATTGTTGTGGATCTCCTAAAGACATTGTAATTCAGCTGTATTCAACACTACGGCAAATTAGAGGGTGCAGCTCTTCTTTTCTCTTTTTTTTTGTCTCTATCCCTGGAGGAGAGGGAAGACAGTTCGTACCAGCTCTGTGGTTTGGTTAATCCCAGACAAGCTATGCCTTTTGCAGCTGCAGGGGTGTGTTGTGAGAAAACGGGAAGTCTTCAGTGTCGAAGAAGAAACTGCAAGCACTGCTGATTATGTCGTGTTTGCAGAGAGTAGGAGCATGCAGGTTTTGGCCTTGACATGACTGAATCTTCAGTGGTGGTGCTCGGGTGTAAAGTCAGGCATTGCTGAACAGTAGCCCCGAGTAGATGTTCATTCAGCAGCAGCAGCAGCTCTCTGAATTGAGGATTTTCATCATTTTAAAAGAGAGTGATATCAACAAGCAGACTGTTTATCCAGCACCTCCTGATCCAGACCATGTTTGTCTGTTAATGGTGCAGAGTCCACTGGGATGGAGTAGACACACATACACACAAAACCTATCAAAGCTTTTCTTGCATAATCATCACCCACACGAGAATCAATAGGTTATAGAATTCAACAAAAACTAAAATTGATTTTTACTTTAATCTTTTCTTTCGGTTACCATCTGTTGATAAAAGGGACACAGCCTAAACTACTTCCAATGTCTCCATTATATAGAATATGCAATAATAACTGAAATACTGTGTTTTTTTTGTCTGCTCGATATACAGTATCAATAAAATGCTGATGCATAGAAAACGTGCCTTTATCCGAAGCAGGATTGATGCTGCTGTCATAAAAATGAGCCGTTCTGGGTTTTACTCAGTGCAGATATCGAGCTAACTCTGTTATACTACTTCAAGGGACAGGGATATATATGAGCAGGATGTGACAGAAAGGTCTCAGTATCACCCACTAAACACAACACAGACAGTCAGACATACTTTGATTTGATTTGAAAAGTCAACCAGTAGTGGGATAGAGGTCTTACAGCCACACAGGCAGTATAATATGCTCAGAGAACAAGACAATGTAAAGATGATAGCTAATGGAAAGCCCTTAACACTGTGAATGTTAACATTCACATTCACCATGTTTTAATGGGTCTGTTACTAGTATGGCAGTATCCCTTTGCAGTACTGATGGCTCTGTTTTCAAAGGTCACTCTTCTGTAATAGCTGTGTGTTAGGTCTAATGCTAATTAGGTCTGAATGATAACCAGATCCTCACCATCAATGTACAGAAAGCACAAAATTACTGCTAGCCTCATCAACATGCTGCTTCGTTGCTCTGTCGGGAGAACAAAACACAACAGCATGGAGCATGCCTTTCTGTTTATCTCCAGGCCTTCTTTCAGGCATTATCTCAAAGTCATAAACATTATCTTTGTGCCAGTTACTTTCTTCTCTCCCCAGGCCTCCGATCCAGATGTTTGGGGCAGGAGCCAAGCCCAAGCTCTGAACATGAACCACTATGCCAATAAGAAGAGTGCAGCTGAGAGCATGCTGGATGTGGCTCTACTGATGGCCAACGCTTCCCAGCTAAAGGCTGTCCTGGAGCAGGGGCCAGACTTCTCCTTTTACACCCCCATCGTCACCCTAATCAGCATCTCCCTTTGTCTGCAGGTCACAGTCGGGGTCCTGCTTATCTTCATAGGTAAGAAAATAAACAGAGCCCAAGCCTTTTGGGTAAATCCAGAGGTGTCTAAGCTGTCTAGCAAGCCTCACAACCTTCAGATGTCCTTCTGTGTTTTATACCCTCAGCACAATTCCCCAATGTCAAGTCCACTGACAAACAGCCCTATTGCCAGTTATTGGACTCTAGCTGTAACCACAGCAACTAGCCCTGATACCAGGTCAAAGTTCACTAGGTTTTAGTCCTCCTGGGAGTCTAGGGAGGGAGGTTATTTCATTTCTCTGCCATGTGTGTGTGTCAATAAGTGTCAGTATGCATGTCTCAACACATCTAAAAGTAAACAGAAAGAAAGACTGAAGCTAAATATAAAAGTGTGACCTGTTCACACATCTTTTGAGAGATTTTGAAGATGTCAGCAGAGAGGTGGTAAAAAAAAAGGTTTTTAAGATGACAAGATGAGTTTGGATGAGATGTACAGGCGCAGTTTAGAATAATTTTCCTCTGAACATCAGGTCAGTGAAGTTTAGTCAGATCACACTGACTCATCTCAGCTCTTGCTGGAGGAGTAAATATCTCTTTATCTGTTATAATATAACACACCCTACTTCTATCACTCTACCTACCTCTCCCAATAATATCTCCTGGTGTTTGGATTTCTTTCTGTCTTGCCGGGTTTACCTTACTTATCGACTTATCTTGGTTTCTATATTTTTCTTCAATAGAAATATTATTTACCAGTTTTTAAATTTGCTGTGTTAAATTAATCAAAATAGCCACAATTAATCTTCATTATTATAATCAACCATAATCGACTGTAAAATAGCATTTGCACATTGATTTTCTAAAGACTCACGTGTCAGAAAGGTCAGTCAGCATATCAAAGTCATCACACATTCATGAAAGCCTGCCCCCCTTTGACCCCCTCCATCCACCAAATCCTCTGACCCCACCAGCTCCCCCTGCAGCCCCCCTCGTCTCCACCAGAATATCAAACACATCTCATTCTCATCGCTCTTTTCATTCCTCTTTCTTCATTTTCTTTGACTGTTCTGAACCCTGCTGCCCTCTCTGCTCCCTACCCCCCCTGTCCAAACCTCCCTCTCACGTGGATCCAGCACTGTGTAATGGAGCCGGTGATGCATGATGTGATCGGCCTACATACCACCACCACCACCACCACCCCCCCCCCCCAGACCCCAGTCCACCCCACCCTGGGCAGATCAGATCAGACACACACACACACAGAGTCAGACGAGGTCTTTACACCGTTTAACCTTTTTAGTAAACTCCCACAAACACACACATATGCACACGTACACATACTATCTACACTGCTCCACCTACATTTCCTTCATTTGGACATGATTCATAGGCCAGTCCCTGTGAGGATGAAGATGATATTTGTTAGTTATTGTGACATTATCACAACACAGATCAGTTGCTTATTTTTGTCGTTTTGTTTAGATCAAGTTGTTAATGAAGCACAAATTAAATAAGGCAGTGTTATACAGGAAATACAAGCTTCCCTTGATCATTTATTTCTTCCCTGTATTGTTCTATTTATTGTTTATTTCTGTGTGCTTTGAATTAGAAGCTTGTTGTCTTTGCCTGTCTTAGATAATTGAATCCACAATGACAGATTGATGTTAAAAAAATAACAAGTATTTAGATGTTAAGTCAAATGTTAAGACACTGAAAATTATATTCCTTTTGTGTAGTACCCATGTAAGCACTAAATTACATGGAGTACATGTTTGGGGTCAATTAGACCCTAGAGGGATCTAACTCCCTGTTAGATCTCCCTCTGACAAACAAACTGTTGTAAAACTCTGATAACAGAAATCCAGATAGACCTATTTGGGTTTAGGGAGGGTATTGCTGTGTAAACATTACTGTCAACACTAGTCACAGATATATGTATGAATCCATTGTATTCAACCAGGTTCTACAGAAAAGTAGAGCACAAATTTCTGTAACATGTCATTAGTTCAAAATTATGTTTATAAGCAGTTCTCATGAAGAAAAGTATCAAAGTATCAAGGAGATAAAACTTGACTTTTACTTAATTGACTTTTAGGCTGTTGGTAAAGCAAAAGCACAGGACAGATTCCTCTGTAGAACTTTAATGTTTACTTCAAGTATAGGACATTATATTGTATTCAAACTCATCAAATCAAACAGTTCGTGTAAATTGTTTCCAGTTTTCACTTGGTAATGACAAAACACATGAAACAATATGAGAGTGTTTTCTATTTACTATCATACTCTCATTCATCATGACAAGTTTTAGTTACAAAAAACGATGAACGATGAAAAATTGATAGATCTTTTTTATCCTGATATGCTCTTATCAGAATTACATTTGATAGTCTACATTTTTTTTGGATCACTCACAGACATGTGAACTCGCTGCACCCAGAATTAAATAGATATTGACTTATGGTTGACAGTAAATGTGTGTGCGACGAGCTGGCTTGAGTCCCAGAATAAAGTACATTACTGATGTTTGACTGGGCATTCACTGAGCTTGTGTTTGTGTGTTGTTGAATTGTATTTCCTGGTTTTCTCCACAGTTCGATGGAACCTAAATGATGAGCAAAAGCACTGGAGGCTGAACGTTATGGAGAACTTGGCCACGGGCCTGGTTTTTATGATAGTGGTCGTCAATGTCTTCATCACAGCCTTTGGAGTCCACAGGCCGAACCGCAGCGACTGAGCAAGAACACACACATACAGGTATTCTTTCTGTTTTTGCTAATCACATATATCCTTTATGTTCACCCTCTTTCTCTGCTCCCCTCTTTCCATCCAAACAGGTCTTTTCTCTCATGCCTCACTGTGCAGTTTGCTCCTATAGACATCCACGTAGTCAGCATGTTTTTGGTCCTCTTCTCTCCTGACCTTCACAATCCCCTCCCTGACCTACAAACACACTGACCTCTCCAGACCCTCAGAGAAATTTCCACCGGAAAACAACTCAAGAACAAAATCCAACCACTGTTCTTTTACCAGAAAATCATTGCATTGCAGAAAACAGCAAACAAGAGAGAACCAGCAGTGGTGACAAAGAGGTCTGGTTCATATACAACACAACATTTGTTCCCAGTGGACAAACAGGAAAGTGGAGACAACAGTAGTAAAGCACATGTGACTTCACAATGTCTGTCTCCTTTGCTGCCCGAGAGTGACCTCAAACACTGGGCAGACACAAATGCACAACCACATTGACACACACACACATGGTGACTGCTGAGCAGGCTTCAATTTTTAATTGCATTGATGACGTTTAAGGAAGATGTCATGGTTCCTTCCTAGCCAGGACAGTCTGAGCACATGTATGCAGACCAGGGTGTGCCTCGTGACTCAAAGCTCCAACCCACCTTCACAGCTTTAACCTTACCGACACATCTGCACCCAACCACAGGCGTCATGCCTAACATTCAATTATAACAATGTTTGGTTGTGCCATGACTCCCTCTGTGCTTTGAGCGAAGCTAGAGAGTGTCTGTGGTTCTCTGGACCAGCAGCTGGTGAGTCAGAGTCAACACAGCACAGACCCCAACAGAAGTGCTTGTTAAAATGGAAGCCTTAATTAGACTGTGTTTCAGCAATGTCACTGAAACCCCAATTAGATCCCAAGCAAATGCTGAGTTTATACACTCGAGCAGTTTAACACAAGCCGTTTGAGCCTGTTTCACATAATCACCTACTAAACACCTGAAGAATATTCATGTTCGCATATATAATCCTTAAATGCGATTGTGACAAAGCACCTTTCAAATGATAAACCAACGTCACAATCTGATCCTCTTCCTCCTCCACAACTATCATTGGTAACCGTGGAAACTGCCAGACGAGCTGAGAGCCAGATTCATGACACACACAGCTCCACTCAGGGCAGATCTGTAGACTGATATATATATATATATATATATAGATAATATATATATATATATATATATATATATATATATATATATATATATATATATACATAATGTATGTGTATGGCTCCTATACTCCTGGCTCCATCTCAATCCTGAAGTGTAACAAGCTGGCTCTGTGGGGGTCTAACATCAGAGGATGCTGATGATCAACGAGCAGTTTATGGTTGTGTGAAGCAAGGCTATTAATAGCTCGCTCGTGGGAATGTTGATGCCAGTATTCAAGCTGGACAATCACTAGGGTGACACTTTTCAACCCCCTTCGACACCTCCCCATCCCTCCTCTTTCTCTCTGACTCCCCTCTCTCATCTGTTGCTCTCTCTTTGCAGAGAAGACAGAGGCGGAAAAGTGCTGCTCAGTGACACAAATCTCCTGAGATGAGACACCTGAGCTCTCCTCCAGAGCTGTACTGTATATACCGTCTTTAATGTAGCCGTTTTCCTATAGATTTGAACAAACAAGGGCTTCAAGTGAGCATGAAATGCATCCACCCTGCACACAAGTCTTATTGAGCAGTCACCAGCATTTAATGTAGTATTTAATTAAGTTGACTTTATCCATTCAGTCAATTTGATTGTCATTATTAATTAATGCCGCCTGTCTGTTGCCTTCAGTGTTGTCATTGTAATAGCACACAAGAACATTTTCCAGCATCCTTGTTTCCCACTTTGGTTCACTGAATGAGGGAGCAGCACCCTCTAGTGTATTTATTTATGCAGTTCAATCAGTGAGATAAATGTTTTATCGTCATCTCCATTTCAGGTTAAAAAGAAACAAAACAGTGCCAGACACAAACCTATAAACCATACTGCTCATTACTGGGAATTTTCTTGTTAGACTGCGATACCACACAGTATTTGATGTTAATTAATCGTATACATTTCTGTGTATATTGTCTTTGTCATACTTGATTAAATATAAGATACAACTCTAGGTGATGTCAAAATGTTTTGTGCTTTATTTGAGCAAAAGTTGTTATAATGCACTCAAATACAGGCGTTTTCACTTACGCTGCCTTATTAGACCTCTTCTCAGGACAGTGTGTGTACAAAAGGGCACTTGATTGACACCTCCTCCACCCCTCTGTTTAGTTTTGTTGTACCAGTTTAATCCTTTATCATTCTCATTGGTACAGAGTTTGGTGACGTCATGTAATTCCCAGCATAGCTGCACTCAGCTTCGACCTGAGCGGAGGTCTAATCAGCCAGAGTGATTGAAAACACCTGTGTGGGTGTGCAGTTACACTCAGTTAATATCACACTTCATTTTAACACATTCCACTTATTAGTTCTGCACACACAGTAAATCCAGTACTCAAACATACAAGTACTGTGGTAGAACATTACTTTTTTTTCTTTATAGAAAGAGAGCTGCAGGAATTCGTGACATAATGACTTTTGTTAATGCCAGCTGGAAAAAGGTTCATAGTTCCTCAACGTGTATGTGAGTTTGGCACAGCAAAGTGGCAAATTTCATGGCTTGTTCTTCTCACAGGGCTTGTTCTTTAACAACCTTAACAACTCCATTTTTTCTGTCTGCCAACCTCAGCATAGGAAATTATAATAGTTTTACTAAGTCTTGCTGCAGAGCAGTGAAGAAGTGGACCGGTGCATCTCAATGTCTCACCCTCTGTGGGCAGAAACAAAGTTTTAGGAAACATGGAGAGAGTGGTTTAGGAATAATAAACCAGACCTATTGACAAATAGCGATCTATATGTCTCACCTTTGTAGTAGTAGAGGATTGCAATACCAACTACAAAACTGAAACAGCTCAGGAAGAACATCGGTCCTGCAGAGGTAGAAAGAGAGAGAAGAAATAAGAGTTCTTATGTGATTCTTGGACCAGTAACACCTATAAACAAATTAATAGCTAATCAACAGGTGACTGTAGTGAGCTGGTGTCTTCCTAATAAATTATATAAACTAAAAAACTCAAGCGTTCAAAGTTGTTCTGTGGAAAGCCTGCTGTCTTGTTGTTAATGGTCTAAATAGGCCATCATTTCTGTATGAATTATGATTGGGAGTCAGTGTGTCACGATGACCCATTTCCCTGCTGACACACCTTTGACCTCGTGGATGAACCGCCTGACTGTTCAAAGGAATGCAGGACAGAGGAAGCTGGGGAGGGGGGTTACACGTGAGCTTAACTGACCCACAAAGCCAAAGCCCTGGATGCAATAGGATGATGAATAGTGAAGCAGCGCAGAGCTGTGGGGCCCACATTCTGATGCCTGGGGTTAAAAAGTTCAGCAGACAACTACATTTGCTGAAGAACAAAGCTTAGTTGGGTTTAAGGGGCTTATCTGTGGATCAGTGAGGGGTACAGAGGCACCCTGACACACACACACAAACTGTAAGACCACGATATTTTAATAACAACTCTAGTAGACATGTTGCCAAATTAAACTTCTTTCTTTAACCCATTAACTACAAATTACTGTACACTACTGCCCAGCTTTTCCCAAGTTTAACATTAATTTTGAGAATGACTTTCTACTTTCCAGGCAGCCACCGGTTTCAGCTCATGCTAAAATAAAGATTAAAAGTCAATTTGCAGAGACACCTTTAAACAGATTATCCATCACAATGCTTGCAATGTTTGACCGTATTGCCCTCTGAAAAAAAAACACACAAAGAACAAAAAACAATGAATAATTAGAACAGAACAGATTACCAAATTTACTGCCTCATACAAACAAAAAACTCCACAAGGACATTTTTCATATCTTCCTTTCATTTCAAAGTTATGCTATCATCACATTTTAATGCAGTTTTGAGAAGGGACATTCAGGTTTGAGGGATGGCTGCTCAAAGTTTTGCACTTATGAGGTCTGTTGTCACAGAATCAAATCACTCAAGTCTACAGAAAAAACAATCATGGATATTGGGCAAAGATTAATGCGAGTCTTGCAGTTTCTCAGATGAAAAAGGGTGGTTATTGCATTCAATCATCACATCTCTGACGTCAAAGTGACTGCAACTGCATCTATAATCGAGGATAACAAACTGAAATAAAGTTGACTGACTGCTCACTGTGATGGATTACTGTTAATTATGCTTTAAATCAGTTTAAAATCTCTGCTGATGATAGTTTAGTTTAAAATAAAAACAGCAAAGGAAACAGGTAATCAATCCGGAGACCTATGGTGTGCTTTGAATAGCTGTTTACAGTATTAAATATACTGTGGTCCTTTATGTTACACCAACACTCTGCAATTGAACATAAACATATAAATAAAAAACAGAATGATATGTACGATGCTTTGCTATACTCAGCAGTAGGGTGAGGTGTTATTTTGATTTACCTCTGTCATTAAGAACATATCGCTTGGGGTAGACTGCCACATTGTAAGTCCATTTTGGATCTGCCACCTCTAGAACAGAAAGTATAAATGGTTAATGGGGTAAACCCCACACTTTAAAAAAAAGACCTGTGTGTAGGATTTAGTGGCATGTAGCAGTGAACTACACTACACTTGAACTACAGTGCAGACTTCTCTTTGTATCATAGGATAAGCCTTCCTAGTGAGATCAGCATCTCACTGCAAAACATGATGCAAAAGCTGAACAAGATAGCTTAAAAAAAGGAAGAAAAGTGAGGACAACACTTGTGGACTGATGTACTAATGCAGAGAACAACTAGTGTAAGCAGAGAGAAGCTTTTCAGGATAAAACCACCTGATAATGATGATAATGATTATTAAAGTATTTCTGAATCTGATAATGCATTAGTGTAATTAACCGTATTAATGTTACGCACAGGAATCTTAGAGAATGATTAACAGACAGGTCACACACCTTTTGGCATTTTCTGATATTGATGTCACACATTTCATTTACCAGGACCTACTTTTAAATCATTAAGGTAGTGTGCTATATAAATTAAACCTGGTCTGATTCTACTGTACAATTAATTGTAGCTCCCCATCAAACTGCTGCTAGGCATATCGGCAGTAAATTACATCTCAGAAATTCAGATTTCAATCTGCACAGCCAACATGCTGGGTTCTCACTTGACTCCAGTTCTACTTGGCAATTGTCAGCCACTTAAAACAGTTTCTCAAGTCCTGCATTTACCTCTTTGTGTGACTCTGGTGGGCAGGCTGAAGTACACGTCCTCAGCGTGGATGTGAAGTCCTCTGTAGAATTCATGACAAGCCTCCTCACCCTTCCAATACAGGTGCTTCAGCAATTCAGCTAATCGCACCTTGGTGGGCACACTCAGGTTCCTGAACTACAGGGAGACATGCTGGATTAAATCACTGCACATATCTACAAGTCTGAAGAGTGTGCTTCAAATTCAGATTCACATGTAAGAGACATTAAGACAAAAACAGGATGTTTTTTGTTATGTTTTTTTGTTGGAACGGTATTACATATTATCTATAGTGACCCTGTGTGCTTCCTTGTCACTGAGTATCTGAGGGTAGATCCTGTTCAGCTGCAGCACCAGTCTGTCAACCAGTTCAGTGTCCATCCTCTTGTGCGAGCACAGGAACTGGGCGTCCCTCTGGAGCTGCTCATGGTGATCGTCAATGTCTAGACAAGCACAAGCAAGAGACAATGTAAGATAAAAATGCACTCTACACTACATACATGCTTTAATTTATAGTTCCTTTATTAATATTCTTCATTTTATTTATATTGCACCAAAAAGAAGTTACCTTAGGACACTTTTCATACAGAGCAGGTATTTTTAAAATATGAATCTAAAAGTTGTGCCATAGTGTGGAGGTCAGATGCAGATTATGATCCTGTACAATTGGAGCGTGCAACAACAAACCTCTAATGAAGGCCTGCAGATTTTATGTCTAGTCTTAAGTGGTTTCTTAGCAAGCTGGTCTTGGCGTCAGCCATGCTCTGAAAAGAAATGACTAAGAGGTTTATTATTATTTAAGGCGAATACAGTTTCTGCATAATTGTCTATTTGGCAACAGTTTGATTAACAATAATATTCAGAATCTGGTGACTTGTTATGTATGAATAGCACGATTAAGTTGTCCAAAAACAACAGAAGGCCCTGTGAGGCCTGCAGTAAATACCAGTTTAGTGAAGCTCATGTTCTCTGTTGACTGAAAAGGTGCTGGTTCAAACTTGATGACTGTATTTTAAGATAGTCCCTGATTTTATTATAGCTCCACCAAATGCCACAATGTTCTACCAACTCACTGTTGGATGTCCTCCCTAGCTCAGTTTGGTGGAGGAAGACTGTGAGTTTACTGTTTGGGAATTATAACAAAAATGTGCTGTGCTGTAGAAACAGAAACAATTTTAAGTTGCCTTCTTTGTGAGAGCTTACTCATGACCATTGTTAGTGTGTGAAGTTGTCATTAGGACTTTGGAAAGAAATCTTGTACCACATTACACAGACAAATTTGTAGTTTCAGATGATCTTCAGCTTGGAGAGATGAAGCAAACAGGCCTTTAATATTAAATAGGTCATACATTGGTTAAAATAATGATTTCTTCAGTGTTACATTTTATCATCAGTTAATAATCAGTGAAGCAGAATATTCTCCTATAAACAAACAAATAAAGATTTCCGCCAATGTCAGATTTATTTATGGCAGTTCAAGTTTTTATACTAAATTTAAATGTGACTGGCAGACGGAGGAGCTTCATCATACATATTTTTAAATAAAGATCTTGATTGCTCTGATGACAGTGTCAGATTTATTTAACAGGATGTAAATAGACATGTCTATCAAAGTGCTCATGTTTTATATACAGGCTGGATATTTGACAGACTATTCAGGCTATTTCAAGTGGTGACGCCCACATACTTCTTCACTTGAAGCCAGATTTAATGAAGTTAATAATAATATTGCTAAAGCAACGACTAAACTTGTACATTTTATGCAACAAGTGTAGCACCCACACAGCACAGCGGGCGGTCAGTGAGTCTGTGTATCCTGTAAGTCAGCGCGCAGGGATTAATTTAAATCCTAACCTCAAAAAAAACATCTTACCCTTGATTCACAAACCTGTCATACTGACAAACAAACGACATGTGGGACTTGCTCTTTCCAACCGACAGCCTCCCGGTAAAACTTCCTGTTCTCCCCGGTGTGACGGTGTCTGCTCTCCCCGTCACATCAGCACGCTGCACCTCCCTTTACTGCCCCGGGGCCACATGATGATTATCAGTCTGCAGACTGAGCTGACAGGCAGATTACCAAGATCTGCCCTAAGCTTTCTGTTGCAAATGCTGAGCCACAGAGGTGTCATTTAGCAGTTTATTTCATCCCCTCCTTCCATTTATACTAATAACTACACTGGGTCCATAGACCTTTTTTTTCACAGCAGCCAATTTTGACATGAAATAGTAGGGTCAAAGCAGGTGTTTCCAGTGATACTAATTAAGGTTCTGTTCCATTTATCGCAGCAGAGACTTTCCAGTGAAGCCAACATGCACCACAGCAGCACCCTGACTCGGTTTGACCTGAATGGAACGGGACTTAAATTAATATAATTGGTAACACCTGTGTTTACACTACTATTTTTATAGTCCAATAATGTCAAAAAGATCTATTAGGCCTAGAGGTCAGGTGTGTATTAGTAAATATAGAGGGGGATAAACTGTAGTTTGATTGTAGTTGATTGACAGTTCTGAAAATAGATGAGTAAACTCTCATTTCAAAGAAATGGTTTGGACTAGTACTACACCCCTGCTAGCAATAATAATAATAATAATAATGATGATGATAATAATAATAATGATAACAATCATTTTATTATACAGCTTGTTAATTACATTCTTTTCTGAGTCACGTGTCTAAGCTACATCATTACACGTAGTCAAAATCACTGTACTGCTGCCTTGTCACATTGTAAACATTTGCACGAGAGCGAAATGTACACCATCGCACTCCTTCAGTTGCAGTTATCAGAAGAAGTCTTTGATTTATTTACATTTATTAAAAATGATATTTACATATTAACCAGCTGCTCTCCTCAAACACCAACTGGGCTTTTTCCAGCCTTGAGATAGATCAGTTTATTAGACTTCCTCAGCTGCCTACAATCAACTAAGTCCCCGTAACCACCTTAATCGTTAACTTTAACGTCAACATAACACTTTAGTTGGTTTCTGGACAGCTTTATTAAGGGTATGAAAGTACCTTGACGTTCTAATCACAGGGAGTGTCATCCAACAAGGCTGTTGTCCAGAAAGTGCAATAGCTCCCCTTTTCAGACAGAGGGCAGTGTGCCATTACAGTTTACAAAAGGCACATGAGTCTGTCAGATCAGTATGCCTATAGAGCCCTCATACTGTGTACAACTGCAGACAAATTCATTTCAACAACATCAAGAATGTTCTGTTATTACTTCCCATAGTCCTTGTCGACACTGTTGTACATGTTTGGTCAGTAAACACGTTCTTGACTGATGGTATTCACCTCCTGTGTCACATATCCTCACACTGATATAATCCGTATGGAAAATTCTTTGGCAGGGTTTATATTCCCTGTGTTAGACTCATCTGTGGTTGATGGGTTCACTCCTGGTGAACTGCTCTGATGTCCTCCATACTGCCACACCACACAAGACCCTGCTGCTGCTGAGATCTGGACCGGGCCTGGGCTCGTACTTTGGCAGGAGGACTGAGGAGGTCCAAAGTACTGAGGTGGCAGACTGGAGATCTGTGCTGATTCTGGGTTTCGGGGTAAAAGAGGTTGTTCGCAGTCACGGGGGGAGCCAGGGAGAGCAGAAAGTGGAAGAGTGGGGCCATATGTGCGAGCAGGACCGTAGGCATACTGCTGATGACATCTGAGGAGGAAAAGACAGGAAGGTGTGTCTCTAATTTTTTGAGTTTTCATGTCTTCAGAAACATTTTTGAACTTTTTCAGGGCAGATCTTACCTGCAGGCTTGCCTGTTATCACACATGGCTGGATTACCGGTGTCCCACGGTGAAAACACCTTCTCCTGGGTGTTGTTGTTGTTGTTGTTCCTGCCTTTATGGCTGTAGCGAGACCTGTTGTCCTCATGATATTGGGCCTGTTCCTCCCACTGCCGCACATCCCTGTTAAGAAAAAATCAATTTAAAACCACACATCAGTATTTTAGAAATTCAAATGACAGAGGTATAGCAACAGAGTCAACATGTAAACAGCAAAAAAGACTATTATATATTAGCCTGTGATATGATTAAGTCATGGAACATAATAAAAAACATTTTCAACGATTCAAAGAAAGGTTTTTTTTCTTGTTTTGTGCCACATTATTCATCTCACGATCCCACAGATTAATTCTTGTAACCTTTTGAAGGTGGCCTAACCATCATTTTTTGGGAACTGTTCAACTAACTAACTGTAGAAAAGTAGTTAAACTTACTTAACTTATGAATGATGCAACAGTATTCATTATCTGATAATGTAAGGTAATATCATCAGGCACAGGGCATTTTTACTGAATATGTAAGACTGAGGCAGAATTTAAGTTCAAGACTGTTAAAAACTTCAAAAAATTATTATCAACAGAACATTAAGAGGTAAAAACTATGGCATTGTGTAGATACTGCAAATAATCAGCATGCTAAATTATTGTAATACTGCTTGTGCCTCCAGAGGCCAAAATGAGTCACTGTAGTGTCTAGTCTGCCCTCAGTCTAACATGGAGATGAAGGAGCAGAGAACCAGACATTGCAGAGGGACAGAGCCACTGCTAGGCTGACAGCAGCCTGGAGGAGCTCTATGAAAAGACGGCAGTGGCTGAGACAGAGCTTCTCGAGGAATAAACACCTGGAGTCACACCAGATTGTGCTCTGATCTGTAGCTGTTTACCAGCAGGAGGAAGGGAGCTCAGTTTTTTTTAAACTTTTGGGATTAAAAAGTTGATTTATGTTCACTCTCAGTGGAGACATCCACAGTTGTTATTGTAGCTGTCTCTCCCAGAGCTCCATGACACTACTTCATATTCATACAGAAACCGAACAGAAAACAAGATTGCTCGGAGAAACATCTTGGTAACTGTGGAAAATATGTGTCTGTTACATGATTCCACCTTTACTGTATTATGAACAAAGTTAGTGTAGCTCTTATCGATCCAGACTGGGTTCAGAAAAACAAGCACTTCAAAAGTTGTTTGCTTGTCGTCTTGCACACAGACCTGACAAAGCATGAACTCTTTTACAAAATCACCGTCATGATGCAGTTATTATTTCAGTGTGCTTTTAATTAGTTTACTGCAATCAAAACACAGCAGAAGCTGTTGATCTGGGTGCATACTGCTGTAATGTTCATACATTGCTTGCGCGACTAAACACAAATGATCCTGGGGTCATATTGTGACCACTTGGCATTAATGTTACATTGCAAGATTTTGTTTGTCTCATGCATGCAGAAAAAGACTTGACCCCAGAGGCCACCTCTACATAGGATTTTAAATAAAGGACTTTGTTTTTTTTACATTGTGGTTATTCTTACACCGCTGTTTGCTTCTCACTCACCTCTCCTCCTTTTTCCTTTTGTCCTCCTTGACGCAGTCGAGCAAACAGCAGGTGATGAAGGCCATGGACATGAGGAAGATTATGGCCGAGCTTACAATGGATGCCAGCACGGCCACACGGAAACCATAGTCCTCATAGGGAGCCAGAGCTGGAGCGTGAGAGAGAAAAAGACTATTGACTGATTTATCATTCATATCTCCATTATAACTCCATTCATCACGCTCCAGAATCTATGTCTAACAATACCTAATCAGACTTCAGTATCAAACATAACACTGCCAGAGCTTTGACTTTGATAAAGCACACCACATTGACTGCTATATAAAGTCTTTCATTGTCATTAATCGGAGCAAAATCGGCAGAAATTAAGTCATTTTGCAACATTTGTGTGCCAGCTCATCATGGAAAGGACAATAAAACATAAATTCCATTACATACACATCTGATGGCTACTTCACTCCCATGATGATTGATCCTGAAACTTAATTAAAATTGTGCTCTCATTTTTTCCACTTACTCGCCAACAACAGACTGTGCACCTGCTTAAAATGGTCGCTCTCCGTCTGCATTAGCATTAATATTCTCCTTAAATCAGCTTTATCCCTGAGCAAGAAATGATTTTCTCGCGAATGTGTTTCTCAAATGTTTCAGAGCATTAATTAGTCCAAGCCAAGTAATACCTTAAGTGACTTCACATTGCCCTTAGCCACAATGCCTATCACATAATGTTTAATATATATTCCATCTTTTCAGAATAATGAGCTGACAGGCAGTTTTGCAGTCGCTGCAGTTATTCCAGTAAAAGCTTTAGAAACATTTAATCTGCACATTTCATATAAAGTATATGAACAATTGGATTCATAGAGAAACATCCCCCCTGGCTACGAGTAGGCGACAGTGAGAGTGCCATTCTTTCTGTGTTAACTTAATGTCTGGGTCTCAGTTTCCACTTACGTTTACAGTAGATTTCACCCACCCAGTGGGTGCTGTTGGTATCCATGACGCACTTCAGCTCTCTTCCGACTACTTTGTGCTTATCTGGGCACTGAAGGGCAATGACTGTGCCCACATTGGTGCCATTGCCCTGGATGATCTTCTGGGTACCCAGGGCTGGCAGGGGCATGGGTGTGCATTGAGCCTGAGACTGATCTAAAAGAAAGAGTGTGTGCATCAAAAACATTGGTTTTCTGATACTCCCAAAGCTTGAAGGCATGTATAATTCATGTATCTTCAAAAGAAAATTCAAATAGATGATCACAGAATTCAAAAAGTAGCACAACAACTATTCAGAGGTGAAGAGAAGAAAGAAAGAAAGAAAGAAAGAAAGAAAGAAAGAAAGAAAGAAAGAAAGAAAGAAAGAAAGAAAGAAAGAAGAATGAAACACTGCAGATGAGATTCGCTGTGGAATGGGACAGTCATTCCACAGCTATCAGTGCTGAACCCCTGTAGGGCTGCACAACACTGCGTGACAAAACACTGCTCCCCTATAACAGCCAGGCGCCGTGCTGCATCAAATTCTAACGGTATCGAAGCAGGAA
Organism: Larimichthys crocea; assembly: GCF_000972845.2. Lineage (NCBI taxonomy): Eukaryota > Metazoa > Chordata > Actinopteri > Sciaenidae > Larimichthys > Larimichthys crocea. The sequence goes on from NW_020861315.1 coordinate 365,554, forward strand.
ACGTGATAAATCATTAAACAAAAGACCTGCAAGGCTGGTGGAAACACACAGGCCATCTGGAACCATGCTAAACAACCGGTTATCGTACAGCACAGAAGAGTATTACAGGAGGGGTGGATTCTCACTGTGTCGTCTCAGCATGCCAGCAGTCTGCTGCAATCAACCTACAACATGAGGATATCACTTCATCATGACACAAGCTGCTGGAATTCAAATAAACAACAATGACATCAACTCAGTGATTTCCAGCAAAACCGGGGAGGAGAATGTGATGAGGCTCATAAAAAAAAGTCAAAACCACCCTGTTTACCGAGGAAAACCTGCTTCTCGTTTTCATTTTAAAACAATGGAGTGTGACACAGGGGGAATTTTACAATGTTCCTCTTTGTAACTATGAAATGTGAGGAAAATATTCAGGAATGTGAAAAAGAAGAAGGGTCTGTGCACTTCCAAACACGTGTGGTGCAGTTTTATCACCACAAGGGGCGTCAAGTCAAATCATGACAAAGTTGAGAAAGAAAGAAAGAAAGAAAGAAAGAAAGAAAAAGTTCTTTTTAGATAATTACTCATGCTTCTGATCTAATTTTGCATTGGCACTGGGTCAGATAGATACTCATCTGAGCCCCGTTAGCATCATCTCTCTCTATATTCAAGTTTATGTAACACGTACACACTTCACTGCTGATAAGTACAGAGCATTACTTTTATATAACGTGTGTGCGTGCGAGATGCCCAGCTGTGCGTCGGTGCGAGGTGTTTCTGATGTGAAACCAGTGGCGTCAACTCCCCTTTTTTTTAACTTCCTCTTTGTTTTTTTGTTTTCTATTGAACAGAGATAGTAATTCTGAAGCGTGCACGAAGTTCATTTAAATGTCCCTACAAGGAACGTATTGCATGATGTAAAGTGTATTTATCAATGCAAGTTTTATTCTCAGAAATGAGCACACACACAGCAATTAAATAGAATCTGCAAATGCACCGCACTATATACCTTAACTATTAATCCAACAGCAACTGTTAGGGAGCTGCAAGTGCTCTAAGTCCCTTAAGAGACAAGCACAAGCGGAAATGTAATCTAGGTCTAATATTGAGGAACAAACACATTAAACCTCCACATATGTTCTATTTATATTTCATTGGGGCCAGTGTTTGAATAAAAATTTACAATTTTACAAAACAGGCCTTCATGTTGAGATTAGAACTGCAATACGCGCAAAGTGCCAAAAACAAACCTCCGTCCCACACACATCCTACACTCTTAACTCGAGTATGAATGAAGACACCGTTTGCTTTTAATTCAAGTCTGTCTTACCTGATTTATTCCGGTCACGCCTGTTTGAATTATCAGTTCTGGAAACATCTGCTATTGAAGCTGTTGCCGCTGACATGGTGCTGACAGACAGACGCCCCACAGTCCGCTCTTTGGTTGTGCGTAAAGACTGCGCAATGGTGCTCCTCTGCGCCGGGTACGGGGTAAACAATCCCTTAGCTGGAGTCGTGCGATTTTGTTCGTCTCTCTACCTCCCAGTGAACAGCGTGTCTTTCCACAGAGTCCTCCCACAATGCTTCCTCACTGCATCATTCACTTCTTCTAATGCGCGATTTGGACAGCGCGCCGCGGTTACAGTCGCGCAAGCGGATGAGCCCTCGAGACGACGGACGTGTTCGGTCGAGACCTTGTCGACCAAAGCAAAAATGACTTTGGGGATTACTCCAGGTCAAGTTGAATATCAGAGCTGCGCTCTGTGGGCTGGGCAGCGACGAGTAACTACATCAGCAATGAGCCGCTCTTTGCTGGCAGGATGTCGCACCGCCGTTCTGTTTGAGCCTATCAGGATGTGGTGCTCGGGTCGAAAATGTGCAAAACACACATAATCAGTGACGTAGAGCTCATCTTTAAGGAAGGGGATGTATGGTTGTGTTTGCCACTGCACAGACACAGGCGAGCTTGTTTGGCTGAGAGAGAGTTTCACATATTAAAAACAAACAGCTTGGTTTATAAAGAACTTTAGGTTCTACAGTATGTGTAGGGCCACAACTGAGGAGTTTACATTCATGAACAGATGCCAAACACCAGCTTCAAAGTAGGAGACACAGGATGTTCAGTGAAATAATGTTGGTAAGAAGATCAGACAGATTATCACTAACCCATCATTTCTTCACCTGTGTCTGATAACATCTCACAGTGCTTTCACTTCCCTCTCTGCATCTCATTGTGACACATGTTGGTTAGGTGTGGCGTCGACATGAACAACATGAATTGTTTGACTGTGCTCACAGCATACATATTGAGCAAACTGCTCTGACTGGGGCTCCATTATGAATTATGAATAACCATGGATGGTTGCTATGTGGAAATGTAATGATGATGATGTGCATCTATGAATTAGACAAACATAATTTCAAATGTTTATGTGGGAAAACACACACAGACACACGCACACGTATGAATAAACATCACAGAACACGAAAACCAAACAAAAACTACAAGTTCCAGTTTTCACTTTTCATTCTCACCTGAAAGAAGCATTTTCCTCTTATTGAAACACCACATTCTCTCATTGAGGATTCTGGGCATGTATGAGACTGTTTCTGCTGTGGGTGATAAGTGTCTCCACAGGCGCAGCCCTGTTCACCTGAGCACCACACACACACACACACACCACCCCAGACACACTGGGAGCCTCTGTTCAGACAGCAGCTTGCCTCATCATTCACGAATACATTAGCATAGCTGATTAAAAGTGTTCATCCTCGAGACTTAAGGACTATGTAAATTCTCAAGGGTTATGTTCATAACTGTCTTAAAATATGCTGTTTATTGTACTCTCCATGTTATGGAGTAACAGAACTTTAGAGAGAGATATGTGTTGCTTGGACTTAAGTACAAATTTAAAACATTTTACTTGAATATTTCTATTTTATGCAACTTTATACCCCACTACATTTTACAGGCAAATATTGTACTTTTTAATCCACAACATTTGTCTATTATTTGTCCCATTAAATTTGAATTTTTCTGATAAACTAAAGGGCCGAATGTTTTTTTTACAAGTTAAAAGAAAATGCATATCTTGCAAATCTTACATTAAATAAACCATTTAAAAATCCCTGTTGGATTAGCTGTAAAACACATTGTTGCAAAGCTGAAAACAGCTGTTTCTTTATGATCATGAAAACTTGACTTTTTAGAGATACATAGTTATCACATTTCAGACACATATAAGGATCTTAAACAATTTGATGCAGGGCTGTATATTAAACTAACAATTGGTATATAAAGTAGTTAGCACAACTTGAAACAACAGCAGTAAAACCGTGGGACGTGTATCAGAAGGAAATGAGCAGGAGTACAGCGGGTCAAAGAGACTTTGTCGACCTTGAATCAAACGGCAGCAAGACGAAGGAGATGTTGAGGAGGAGGACACCTCAGACCACACCGGTGAACATTCAGGGACTGGATATCTAGATGGTGGGAGTGTGCAAATACCTTGTTTGTTTGCTCACCTTAACAATAAACTGGACTGATCGGACAACACAGATATCCTGTACAAAAAAGAGCCAAAGTTGTCTCCACTTGAGGAGGAGACTGGTCCTTTAGAGTGTGCAGGACTCTGTTAGGAACTTTTTATAACACTGTGGTGGTATGTGTATTATTCTATGCAGTCGTTTGCTGGGGAGGGACAGGGAAAGACTCAACAAACTTGTCAAGAGTACCAGCTCTCTTGTGGATTGTCCCCTAAGACTTTGCTACTTTAAGTAAAATATTTGAATACTTCCCCCACCACAGATTGTTTCCACAGTCTTCTCATCAGTCAGCATCAGTAGACATGGCACAAGTCTCCAACAATTCAACTGTATTTGTGCAAATCTGGAAGAGAGGCTTGAGTTTAGCTCCCAATGTCACTTTGTTTTTTATGCGTCATGTATTGAATTTTAATGAAGATATAGTTGAAAGTGAGCCAAATCTCAGAATCTGTGTCTCTCCCTTACATAAACTCTTCTTATTAAATTTCCTTAATACTGAATGTCTGAATTCAGAATATTTTCCATAACCTTTAGAGGTAGACAAAGAGGAGGACGATAGAGGGAGAGACACAGTGGATGAAGACATTTTGAGAAATTAGTCTGCTTAAAGTATTCAAGTTTTCTCTTCTGATTTCGAGACGGTTGCTACAGCAACGGTTAATGTGGTCTGGCATAGCCTCAGAAGGTACAGTTTGGACTCTCAGTGCCTTCCACTTTACTCTGCGCCCAGGCTTGTGTGCTCTGTACTGTGCTGTGCAATCCAAAAGACAACCAGACGGCTTTCTAATGAAGCCCAGGACAGTCAATAATGCCTCTTTTACTGTACTAAAAATAAATAAAACTGATATTGAGTATTTCGCCTGCCATGTGGTACCCCTGCCAAAAACAAAAAAAAGGCAGGAAAGAAGGAGAAAAGCAAAAATAGACGATGAAATATTCACTTGACCAAAAGGAAACGCTCTCCGGCTGTTGCTAATTTATTATTAATCTGATCTGACAAGACAGACAGAGAAAGGTGAAGGCAGGTGAGACTCAGGTCAGCTCAGAGTGTCCGCACTGCCCCTGACACAGTGTGGCACAGTGGCTCTGCCGTGGGAGGAAACACTCCATCATGCAGGTAATTAAGCAGAGCAGGAGGGGCACAATCTCCCACTGCCAACGGCCTCGTCAATGCTGCTGCTCGAACCAGGCCACATATGGCTGGAGGTCTGGGTGGAGGAGACTGAAGGTGCCCTCTCTGAAGTGTCCTTGGTTAGTTCCTAAAGTGATAAAACAAACATCCAGTGAGATTTTAATGTTAATTGCTTGATCACCCGGCACTAGCCACAGGGCTGTTTTCTAATTTAAAGGCTTCTTCTACAAAACGGTCGAAGAGTGAGAGAGTGTTTGCTGATTGCAAATAAACTCCACTGCTGCTCACAACACAACTGAAACGTGGTGATTTTTAAAAATAGAGTGCTTAAGAATTTAATACTTCCAAGAAACCATTTCATGGTTTTATTATTAAGGATGGACCAGTTCTGTATTGTCAGGGAAATGCATATGATTGACAACCCTTGTCAAGAAAAGTAGAGAACACTTCCAAACTTATTCTTTTTCTCTCTCTCTCTCTCCCTCTACGCACACACACATACACCTGGTGATCCGTCCATGAAGTCATTAATGCTCCTTTCTGTGTCTTCTGTGTCTCTAATCTCTGAACAAATCACTTGTTTGGGCTGGATTGTGGCCATCAGCGACTGGGCCGCTCCATAAATCTGCACTTCCGTGCACTCACTGGGACAAAGTGGGAAACAGAAACGAATGGAGATGGGAGACGGGTGGCAGGTAAGAGAAATGAGAGTCTGAACAGGAAATTGAGTTGATCAAGCATTTCTTTGTCACAGTGCCACCACAGACGTGCACAGCTTGCAAGGTATGGGCTGCAGATGCACAGCAGAAACCATAAAGGATGAGGGGCTGTAGTGCTGTGTTTGGGGGGATTTGAGTCCGTTAAGCATACTTTCTGTACCAGAATGCACATTTAGTTTCAGATGATCATCCAGATGGTGATTTCAGTGGATAATATATAGAGCATTTTATGTAGGCAGCACTAAAATAAATAGCCTTTTAAAAAACTTTTTGAGTGGTTGAACTAAATCTGTTTTTGGTACTGACACACATAAGAAACAAGCAGAAAACAGCCATGCTAGCCGCTCTGTGAGTCTGTAGTTAGGCTGTAGAACGTTGCTTATGTCAGCATGTCATGCTGACATTTAAAAGTTGATCAATCAATAATTTGTCTTTTTTTCTTTTTTTCTTTTCTTCCTATCTTCCTTCCTTCTAATGTATTTTATTTTGTTTTGCTGTTGTGCAGCACTTTGGGCAATGTCTTGTTGTATTTAAATGTGCTATATAAATAAATTGACTTATGACTTATGACTTATGACTTATGCTCATGTTAGCATGCTACCTATAGCTACTTAGCAATTAAATATAGCGCAACATTTTTGACCTGATTGGGGCACTAGATGAAGTTAATAGATCATCGGTTTGTTGCTACAGTTCATCCTGATAGGAGAATGAATGTTTGTATTTAATTTCATACAAATCCATTGAAAGTTATTGAGACATTTTGCTTAAAAATCAGAAATTTTAAACTCATGATTGGGCAAGAGAAAAAGTCAATGAGAGTGTGTGACATGAAAGACTAGACCAAAGTTCATGGCATTGCATCTAATATTTGCTGAGATAATTCAGCCTACACCACAGTGGCTGACAGACCAGCCCAGATATTTGTCTATCATGGCTTAAAATGAAAATATTGTACTGAAGCACTGAAGAGAAATTCTCATATTTGACACCCGTCACAGGGTGGTAAGAGTGACCAGTCAGCTGTTATATCACCATGCTGCAATACTTCCTTTTAATCATACAGCCCTCCACCCAGAGACTCATATCCTTTCACCCCGTCACCAGAGAAGAGGAGAAACGAGCCGAGAAAAAACAGAGACTTAAGCAAAGAGGGAGAAAGTTGAGGAAAGCACAAAACATCGCAAGGGAATTGCATCACTTTTATTGTGTCAAAGCCTTCCTGCAGGTTCCTTAAGCACTTGAATATCTAACGTAATGTAAAGCAATACTGTGCTGAGCTGTTATTTAGACAGAAAATATATAGAAAGCTCACTTTTTTCTAGAGATTCAGGTCTGGTGTTTAAAAACATAATTTGTTCAATGGCCCAGACTAGACAGTGTTCAGTTATTGATGGTGTTTTTGTCATTAGATGTGCTCCTTTAGACTGCAACATAATTTAATTTAATGTAAGTGTGGCTGAGTTCACACACATTTACATATCTGTCAGAGTAAAAATAGGTGTGACGCTCTGGAGAATAAATTAGATATTAGGTTTACTTAGGAATAAATTGAGAAATGCGTCATGAAATAATGTTGTTTGTCTTGTGGGAGGGTGCAACCAAAAAGATTTGGGGAGAGGCAATGTCAAGGTCTAGCTAATGGAACCGTAGATAATACAACTCCTCTGAGGGCAGTCTGCTCATTCACTTAAATAGACCTTAAATGGTCATCATCAAATCCAGCTTAAAGGTTTCTAATTAGCACATAATGATAGGATGACAAACCCTCTTCAGTGGCTGTGAATCTAAATTAGATTTCTTTTTCCACACCTCCACTCAGTCTGTGAATGAGACAAAAGATTTGAATGATGTTGTCTCTAGTGATGCATTACTAATACAGCAATTCATCTAATCTACCCTCAGATTCTGTGATTAAATATAGGATATTTACAAGTGGTGACCAGGGTGCAACATCCTACCAAGAACAAATAGTTATGACATTTTATTTTATTTTACTTCCAGACAGTTTGTTTGGTGAGCTGTGAGAGGGAAAAAAAAGGGTCTGATTTGCATCAGCTGTAAACAGACAGTATAGCTGGGCCATGGCAAAATGCTTAATTTCGTGGGCAGAGTACAGCACACAAAGGCAGGAAACAGTTGCAACCACTTCCCTTACAGGAATGGAGAACTGTCTGCTTGCTTCACTCAGAAAAAGAGTTTCAGTACATTTGCATGTGGCTCTTGCTGCAGATATGACGGCTAAATTCTACATGATGCAACGAACCATAACTATATATGTGACCCTTTATCTAATACATCAAACACTGCAAAAATACACTGGATCGACATAAAAAAATAATTTGTATGTAGTTTTTAAGTAAGTCATTCCAACTTTTGCATGGTTAAGTAAATTCTATGAGCCTTTTTTAGTCCGAAAAAATATACTGTTACTCTAACAACCTCAACTATACTTAAAACAACCCAACTCTCACGCGAGCTTGACCACAACCTGAAACCCTGAACATCGTCATTTAAAAGCTTACACTTTCCTTTGCTTTCACGTACATCTGTTCACTAGCACATTTCTGACATCAGCAATGGCTCAGTCAACCAGCCCACCTTTTTGTGCTCATTCAACGAGTTCTGTGCCCTTGATAAATTGAGCCATTAAGGGAAGCCTTGAGGCCTCTGATAGAGGTCAGTTTGACATGTTACATTTCCACTGCGACCTTGGATCGACCTGACAACCTTGGTCAGTTGTTACTGCCTCAGCCTTGCCTTATATAAAGGCAACTAAAGGCAAGAAAGAAAGGTGTGAGACAGATGTGTGTAAAAGCATACGGTGGGAAAACACCTACTCAGAAAACAAGAAGACAAACTTCCTGAGATAAACCTAGGTCACTCGACCGAACAAGTAACTCTACTGATGAGAAAACAGCTGCTCGGGTATATTTTCAAAGAAAACTAAGTCAAAGATTAGTCGGACAGAAATCCACGACAGAAAACTGAGTTTTCTATGGGAGGACTCTGGAGAGATGATGAGAGGCTTATCTCAGCTCAGCATGGTCTCCCTCCTGCAGTATAGACACAGTACCCACCCTGCTCTACTCTGTTCTAGATGTACAGCATGTAAAACTATGACAGAAGGAAGCAGTCAGCAGTTTGCTCACTATCTCTGCACCATAGCTCACAGCTCTACAGACACACGCCTTCCAATTCATCATTTTGACACCTAGCGTTGACTTGCTAAATAAAGAAGTCATGGTTCATACCGCCTATCAATAGTTGTCCTCTGTCCTTTCTTTTTTGGTAAACTAAATGTACATCAATAGCTACAAAAACAAATGTGATGTGCCCAAAGTAGAGACAAAACATTGGAAGGGAGGGGCGAGAGTGAATTAAATTTAAAAATTGTAGAAAAATACACCCTCTTCACATCATATCAACAAATCTGAGAGTTGAAATGAGCCATTATTCAGATACCCAATCATTTATGTGAATCATTTTTTCCTATAATTTATCGTTTCATTTTGTTCTGTCTTTTGACGTTCTGCTGAGGTTGAAGTGTGAAGAAGCACCAACCACTACACACTCTATATGCAAACACCCACACCCATCACCAGAATAGACCAAAAAGTGTTTGAAACTACTTGAACAGCATATTTCCTGCTATGAAACTGATCTGAGTTATACTGCACAGCTGTGGTTCTCTGGAATCAATATTTTCTGATTGATCATGCCATAATATGACCATTAAGTGCTCTGCCTGTATTCCTTTGAAATGATGAAATGCTTCTCATAAGTCACCACAGTACAGTGACTTTCTGTTCTCATGGTGACAGCTGGCTATACTGCCGCACACAGCAGGCAACGTGTTTTTGTTTTTTTTAAAAGAGACAGTGTACTCGACTTCTTGTCAGTGAAGGCTAACTGCTTAAACTCGCAGTTCCTATAGATTTTTATATTGTTCAGCAGTTTGAATCTTCATCAAAACACTCACATGCCATGGAAATGCACTGAACTGAAGCAACTCAGACACAGCTGAAATCTAGACTGAAAATATGATTTATTTTCATTAGCCATGCTAACAGCATGCCTAAAGCGATTGGAATATTGGCCTGTCTCAATTAGATGATTATAAATATTCATGATCCCCAGAGGATGACTCCTACTAACTTTAGTAATCCCTGGACTTTTCCCTAAGCACTGCCAGCAGATCAAACTTTATAATTATTCTGTAATTATTATTCTATATACATCTACAAGATTAATTTACCATAAAACTCCTCACCCTATGGATGAATTCTCACTTTGGTGATCCTTTAACTTTTCACCTAGCACAATCATCAGGCCAAATCTTTGGTTTTATTAGAATAAATGATATTCAATCAGCCTTGTTTGTGCTGTTGTGTTCGGCCTCAATTATCAAATGTCAGCATGCATGCAAAACTTTAATATTTTCACCAGGGTAATGTTAACATGCTGTTGTGTTTGGCTATACTGAGCTGCTAACAAGGCAATAGCTGTGTTGTTTTAGAAATGAACATTTCTTGTTTTGCCTCCTGCTATTTTGGTGCAAAGCAGATGGAATTTAGTGAATATGAAACCCCTGCTCACATCATTTCCAGTCATGAATAAAATACAATGAAGTGAAAGCTAGAAGTGAATATGAAATAAAAAGAAATGCAACTAAAACCACAATATAGCAGATGACACGTACACATGCGCACAGAAACCAAACCCATACAGAATATGCTAGATGATCATTAATCCTCTTACATCCTGTAAGCATGTTAAATCAAATATCTGCTGGCATTATTGGATATGCAGGTCCGTGGAGTATAATTGAAGTATAATATGTGTGTGTGTTCAATAAAGGACAAGAAAAAGAGAGACACATTTGCAGACAGAAACTCATGACACGTGTAGCTCTTGTTGGACAGCGTGGTACTGAATGAATCACAACGTCTCGTTTATTGATGATATGCTTGACTGCTTTTCCACTGTGCACAGTCCATGTTTAAAAACACTCAATGCTGACTCTGCTTCACTTACAGTACGACAAGAATGAATTCTGGAGCATAAAAAGAGGGACAGGGCCTAAGATTTCATAGCACGGTACATAAATATGAGTGAGTTTACATGCACAAACAGATCCAATGAGTTGTTTTTTTTTGTCGTTTTTTTTTTTGCTACATTTGCTTAAAGGCTGGTGCTGAAAGGAGCAGGACATGAGGGGGAGGAGGGGGCAAGGCAGAATAAACAGTTTTACAGTACAGTACTTGGTTTCCATCACATTACCAAAGGGAGAAAAGCAGGTCTGTATGCCAGGAGAGAGAACTATATGGAGAGGATCTATTAAGTATGTATACAAGTGGAGATATTGAGGGACTGAACCTGCAGCAAAGGGTCAGAGTTCAGGCCACGTGATCCCATTCTGGCTGGGTGCTCTCATCTGGACGAGAAAGGAAATGTGGTGGATGAGACTCGGATGAGAGGTCTCAGAGTCCACGGACAATGATCGTAGGGAGTTATTACCAATATAGCAGAGAGAAATATGAGGAGAGGGTCTAACAGTGGGAGCATCAGGTGGCCAGCCACAAGCGTACACACATATCTGTGTCTTTTTAAGTTAAAATGTCTTTTTTTTCTTTGTTTCCTTACATCGCACTATAGTATACATACTGTACAATACCCACTGAACTGCCACTGTTTCCCCAGCAGGAGTGAAGAGAACAGAGAGGTGGCGCAGGTTTCTTACACTAACATTCAATACTTAATAAACACAGGAAGGGGGGGGGGACTCACACTCAAAACACACACATACATACTTTCGCACAAATGGAGAGACACATAAGATTTAATGCTTCACAACACAGTCTCATAATGTACAAGAAAGTTCATCTTTTTAAAAAAAAACAAAACAACAAATCATACAGAAACCTTCTTCAGCTATATTACAAATAAAACATTTAATCCTCTCTGGCTGTTAAGAACACTGAGAGAAATAAAATATCCTAACCACACATACATACAGTGGCGTTGGTGGCTTGATAGCATAGTCCTTCTTATTTTTGTGTGTGTGTCCGAGAGAGACAGAAAGATGGAGAGAAGAAGGAGAAGAAGAAGCCATGTGGTCATGAGGATAAGATTGAAGTGGCATAGGAAGGATTGAGTGGTCCTTTCAAAAGGGAAAGAAACAAAACAAAAAGTGCCAAGGTAAAGTGAATTCAAGTAATGTGTGCTCTATACACAGGAGAGGAAGGGAAGGTGGAGGGGGGGGCGAGTCCTGTGTGGCTCCAACGTGCCCACTACTGGCTCTTCCTGTGTTCAGTCACGCTCGTTGATGCGTCCATGGGCGTTTCTCCGCGCGCAGCTTTGGAGAGGACTTCCACCCACTTGGCCTGAAGTTCAGCATCTTGGGCACTTAAGAGCAAAGTTTGCTGGGTGTGACTGAGCCGCAGCGCCTGTTTGACCTCCGACTTCTCGCCCGCCGGTGGCGATACCACACTCACCTCGAACCCAGGGAGCGGCACCACCCGTGCCCCCTTGGAGTCCTGCAGAAATTAGCAAAAATGAGCCGTGAGTAGAAGAAATGTGGTAGAATCTCTTTTGAACTGTCAGTACAGTAAGTGACAGCTTGTCTCTCCAGTTGCAGGAGAATATATTCCACCACATGTATAGTAAACCCTCTCCCTTCCCCCTCTTTCTTTCTGTATAATCAGGAAATGCTCATCCAACTCCCATTAATCCTAATCTTTGGAATGGCAGCTTTCTGCAGTGGGATTGGGATATTAGTCTTGGAAATGAAACCAGTGGCTTTAACAGGCTGACATCCCTTCTGGGCATCCGCTTTGAATGATCACAATCTCTAGCAAAAAAGCTTTCCAAACATGATTGCTTTGGGAATCTTTTAATTTTTATCATGTACTACAACTACATGTTATATGTGTCTCATTGGGATGTTCGGAGCAGATTTGTTGCTACACACTGAGCCGAGATTTCAAGGATCTGTTGTAAATCCAAAGACTTGCTTCGTCTGGTCAGTGCAAACTAAAACCTAGTCACACAGTGGAGCGGCGTCAATGACAGCAGCAGCAACAGCAGCTATACCTGAGCTCAGATTCAGGACAACCAAATCCTCCTGGCCCAAATCTACAGAGCACAGACAGTGTACAGACGGGCTGGCACAGGCAGGATTGGATAGATCTGATTTACACATACTCACTGCGGGGCACAGGCGCTCTGCTGTACCAATATCCTGCTTCAGGCAGGACGTTCTGTATATTAAGGCCAGAGGCACAATGTCTGCCTGTGCAATGTCTACTGCCCTTTATTTATTACAATTCCCAAGTTAACAGGGAAACCACGCGTGAGAGAATCTATGCACTGCAAGTGATGATAACTGTGAGAAGTGTAAAAGAAATAAAGGATGGAGCACTTAACATTTATAATCCCTGATGAGTGTATTGTGTAACTGACAGCATCTCCAGTGTGTGTGTGTGTGTGTGTGTGTGTGTGTGTGTGTGTGTAAAATTCTTACCTGTCCACTGCTCTGCAAGTATAGCACAAATGGCTCAGTCTTGGTCACAGCCACCCACATCTTGGTCCAGCTCTTCCCTTTATCCTGCACTTGAAGGTGACCACATAGCAGACAGTTCTCTCCGGACAGAGATGTCTGTCTCTGAAAAGACACGATAATATAGAAAATTATATAAAGAGGTCAATCACGGTAATATGTGAAAACCTTCACTGTAGGGCTATCTGGCAGACCAATGGTCTGAATATTGGACTTCATTTTCATTTTTCCCATGTAAATCACTTTGTAACCCTGTAAAAATCAATATTATTATTGATTAATTGATTTGTATTAGCTTTTAATTCCATATGCATCACATTTGGGGGATTTGATGAACAACTTACAGAGCAGATCTTACACTGTTCACCCTTATGTAACAACAATGTAGGACACAGTGAGATTTGCACGTGGACAGGTGTTCAAGCTCCTGCTGCCCCTTTTCTAACCCTTGTATGGCCTACAGCTCCCCCATGTGGTGACTATTATTTCACTGCAGAGGAGCTGCAGTCTGAATGAACTGTGAGAATCTCAGGAGGATTTCAACGACAACAGATATGAATAATGCTTGTCTGCTTTCTTTTAGCATAACCAGAGTAGACCGTTCATTCATCCACGTGAAAGTCCCAGACGAGCACAAACACCTGAAGCAGGCAGACTGTTGAGTCAGCTGAGATGGCTGCTACTCCTTAAGCTAAGATCTGATTATAATATGAGTCATCGAAGATGGATTAGTTGATCTTTCAATGTGAATCTGTGTAAGTACATGAATACACACGTGTATATTGTGTGTCTGCAGTGATTTCAGACAACACAGTGACTGTAGTCTTCCTTCTTCTTGCCAGCAGTGCAGTCTGGCTGCTAAACCCCAGGTTGACATTGACTGTTGGTATACTGGGAGACTTGGATCTCTTTGGACTGGCATGAATCAAGGCAGAAAAATAAGCTATTATGCACATTCTGCTAATTTTTTCTCTGTGTGTGTGTGTGTGTGTGTGTGTGTGTTCTTGTTTTTGTTTGTCTGTCCAAGTGTGTGTCTCACCTCAGGCACAGCTTTTCTTTTCTGTTCACTAACGCCCAGATTGTCTAGGAAACACTCCGGGCACACTCGGCTTGTTTTGTTGTCCAAGGTCTTTGAACACTTTGCACAGATGGCCTGCAGAAGGACAGATAGAGAGAGAGAGAAGGAGAAAGAGGGAGACTGTGTGTGAGAGGCTGCTCCGTTCTTAACAGTTAATTGTCCGAAAGAAATTTTCCACTTGTTCCCTTGACTTCTGTCTCCATCCCCTCATTTCTAAATCCTATCAAACAGTGCCCAGATTTCTCTCGTTCCATCTGTGCTTACCGCTCCGCAGGTCTTGCAGTGGTGTTTGCGCTTGGTGAAGTTAAAGCTCTCGTTGCAGCCTTTACACGTTTGCTTCTCTTTCTCCTTTTTCCTGGAACTCTTCTGGAAAATATAAAAAAACAAAAACACAGGAGTTATGTGTCAAGGTCTTCAGACTGTTCAGTTTCAGCACAATTGAACCAAAAGGAATGTCTGACGGCTTGTCTTGCTTCATGCAGTCTTCCATTTCTTCCTTCTATTAACAAAGACAGACAGACACACTATCCTTCTCTCGAAAAGAAGTCCACAGCAGTGCAGGCTGTCAGATTGTGATTAGAAATGTATTGTGAGACGTAGAGTGAAATTCTTTTTACACAGATTACACGAGAGCAGCAGCAGCTTGGTCAACAAGGACAAAACAAAAACGTTTTTCCTTTCTTATACGAGAGAAACAGATTGATCCATTTGTACTGTGCATTGTCGACTAAACAATCATGGACACAGCCTGACCTTTACAGGATAAGCTGCCAAATCATTCAAGCTCATTTATCAGTCTAATTTTCTGCATTCTTGCAATTTCAAGCTTCCACTTTTAAATTAAAACCCATATAGACTCACAATGTTTTAAATGATTAGTTAGATTAGGCCTCTTCTCATGGTACAGTTTGATCGAAATTCTTGTGGTGAAATTTACTTTCACAGTGTGGCCGAAAGTACGGGGGACAGGAAATACTGTGAGCTGGGTCATAAACATGAACTACAGGCACTAGCATGGCCAGCAGGCTAACAAGAGCAGTCCACAAAGTTGTGAATTATTTATTTTAACAAACATTTAACTGTTATTAACTTCTGGGCTGACCGGAAACAAATGTATCTTGCTTGGTTCCACAAATAAATGAATGACAAATTTTAGCCATTAGGACTGTGTAGACGTCTACAGACTATGATTGACCGACATCGCCTTCACTGCCCTTGTTAATTTTCTTGCACCTATTAAGGCAGCACAACTTAGACCTTATCAACCTTATTTGTTTATGGACTTAACTGCCAGAAAAAGCCCTGTCTAACTTTACATTCAAACATTAATCTCTTTTGGACCTGTTCGAAGGTTTCAAGGTTTATTATCATCAGGCTTATGCAAATGAACAATCAGCTAGCAAGTATGGCACCTTTTGCCTGCTCCAGATGATGTTTTTTAAAGTAAAACCAAAGCTCGACACTGCACCATTGTCTTTTTTTTTTGGAGTAACTCAACTCTTATATACATCCTCTGCATGCACACACTCCGTAATCACATTTAATGCAGTCTTTTCGCAGCTTTCAGGAAAATAAGTAGAAAATGGAAAAAAAAAAATGCAAATGAGCTGTTGATTATGCACTAGATGTAAGTTACAAAAAGAGTACATGCATTGCAAATTGTATTTTCAAATCAGATTTTCAACAGATATATTCACAGATATTCATTAAATAAACCATACAAGCCTCAAGGGCAAATTTGGAGTACCAAAAGCCCTGAGTTTCAGTCCCTCAGGGAACCTGAAGGCTTTAGGTTCAACATGTGGCAATTTGTTAATGGTAAATATGATTAATTGCAAATCCGTTTGATAATGTGTGACTGGGTGCACAATTGAAGTACACTATAAAGCTAAATCATAGAGGTTTAAGGTGACACCTGCTTTAGAAAACCAAGAGGAGCCCACAGCTAATTTCTGCCCTAATTTATAATCTAATAACAAACCATGTAATTCAGTAATCTTTCTGCTTATCATCCGCATGCCAGGTGACAAAAACAGCCATTTCTATGTGTGTGTATATATATTTATAAAAAAATTGTATCTTACCCTTTCATGCAATCGTTCACCATCTGAGTCAATGGATGTGTTGCACCAGGGACCCTAAGAAGAAGTAAAACACATAGTGAGCACCAACATCTTCTGCCTGCAACCAGATATCTCTACCACTAGGTGTCAGTCTGGGCCTTGTGAGCCAGTCTCTGTGTCAAGTTACATTTGGCCAGTGTCCAGCTCCAACCGGCCCAAAGTGGGTCAAAAACAGATCCATAAGAGTTTTGTATACACTTTGACTTGGGCTTTCCCTATTAGGTCATGAGAGCGTTCTGGGAGAAGAGACTCACAGACGCTACGTGTGCAACCGTCAAGGAAAGAAAAGAAAGAGCTTCTTTATGTGTGTGTTTTGTGTGTATGATACTAAGCACATCCATAGATGGCGTGCTGTTTGAGCTGACAAAGACCAGACTATGACGAACTCGTTTGGTGTCCCACTAGGCCGCCGTGATTCATCGCACAGGGTGACAGCGCTGATTGATTGACTGACTGATTGACTGATGAACTGATGACTGATTGAGGGAGAGTGAGACTGACCGGTGACTCTGGGACGTGGTCATCTTCCCGGGAGAAGGAGCTGTTGAAAGCTTTGTTGAACGTTTCACTGTTTTGTTTGTGTCGTTCGATTGTGGACAGGATCACCTGAGAGTTAGAAAACATTTGGAGCATGGAAGAGGAGGAGGAATGGAAAGATCAGAGTGGAAAGTGGTGGAAAAACAAAAAGAAGAGATGGATTATTGACCAGACACGTTGACATTTTAATGCACTTATTCTTTTTGTACTTGTCAGGAGATGAAATTGCAGAATCACAGCATGATGTAGAAGGACCTAGTCTTATATTATGTATCATACAGGGGCTTAGCTTAAAATGATTAAAGCAACTAGAATAAAAGAAGATGAAGGGAGGTAGAAGGCTACTTTTCCTTTCCCTGCCTGAAGGAAACAAAGACATTATCTGTGGCGTGCTGTCCGGCTTGACCACGCACAAAATAAATGACAAAATCTATGATATCACAGCTCCAAAGCTTCATTGTCTTACTGCGACAGACTCAAGTGTCAGTAATGCGAAGAAGCTCCACTGCACTCTCTCATGCAGACTAAAAAACACACATAAAACCTCTGAAACCCTCCTCTGCCCACCCCCTTTTCCAGCCTGCAAAATGTTTTAATCAGCTTTACTCTGCTGTAATGGGCTAAATGAGCAATAATGAGGGGCTTCATTAGAGAATATAATTCCCAAACACAATGAATGAGTGTGGGGAGGAAATCTTTAATAATTCCTTTGTGCAATAAAGCAAAACTACCGAAGGCGCAGACCCTGAATGCTGCATGAGAGACACAGACTGTGTGCACATATGTGCGTGGGTGCAATACTACTGTATGTGAGCATGTGTGTGATCCTTGCCTGAATCCAGTCTTCTTTCTCCTCGGCTGTCCTGTAAAGCAAATAAAAGAAATATATTGAATCAAGTGCTATTAGATAATCAATCCACATTGTATGTATTGTGTACGTATTGAGTCATATTGTATGAATGTGTGGATGTGTTTTTATGTATTTTCTGTTGTACAAGTATGATTAAAAATACAAATGGAGACCCCAGGAAGAGTATCTACTGTTATTAAACAGTAGCTAATGACAAACAAACAAATAAATACTAATTTTATGAGATAAAATCATAGCTGAAGTTCACAAACAAGCTTAGTTCAGTAGCTATTATGTGTATCTTTGTAAAAGTAAGTTGGAGCTAACAGGAGCTAACTAGCTAAGGTGGTTATCAAGCTTAGGTTATTACTAAAAATTAAAAAAAGGACCAGCATTAAAAGCAGCAGTTTACTGGTTAATTCATTGTCTTTTCCGCAGTGCTTTACATTTTGAATCTGCTTCTCAGAGACAAAGACAACAACAACAAAAACACATTAGCTTCTGTAGCTAACAGGAGCTAGCTGGCTAGCTCGTTGCTAGGCAGCAGGGGGCTGAAGGTGACATGTTATGTTCTTCATAGTGTCAGTGGTTATGAAACGTGACATTATGAAATAAGAGTCACATCATAAAATAAAATGTTACGTGAGTTAAAGGAGTCAGTGGGAAAAACATCTTGAAAAACAGACTTTCGAAAAAGAGGATTTTGAAATTACATTTTTATAATGAAATCCTCCTCTAAACGTGTCACAATTTATATTATTATATTATTCTAATATTCAACACTTGGGTGTAGGTTGCATGGGTATTTTAAACACTGCAGCACATTTTCATATTTCATTTCAGGGTAGTTTTTCCTTTTTTTTTTTTTTTGGAGGTTGATTCATGTCTCTACCTGGCTTGCAGCTCCAGTGAACGCTGCTTGCCGATGATGGCAAACGTGTGAGGAAGGTTCTGCTTCACATTCTCCTGCACCTGAGGTCAGAAAATAGAGCACATTTGCACACACAAGAATAAATAATAAATAAACAAATAAAAGGCTAGAGGAGAAAACACTGGATATCTAACAAAATGAGAAACAGGACTGCACCTCCATGCCAGCGATGTCAATCCTCTCTCTGACACTGAACTTCTGTCCCATCAGTCTGAGTTTAGGCACGCAGTATAGCACCATATTGTTGAACTAGACCAGAGACAGAAAAAAACATCACATGATCACATAAGCAAATATATAACATGATATTTTTATTATTTAACACTTCAGCCCTCTCACCAAGTAGAGGTATCGGTCTTGTGCTGTTCCATTTTTGGCTGACATCTTCTTGATATGTCCTTCTTTGATGAGTTCATTGGCTGGGTTAACTATGTCCTCTTCTCCTCCAAGCCTCTCGTAAACCTCCAGCAGCTTGTGCATCTTCTCCTGGAAACACAAGGCGACAGGAGGATGAGGACAAGAGGACATTTGAGAGTGAGAAGACAGATGGAGCTTTAAGCCAAACTCCACCAGAGGGGGTTATTTTGTTATCAGCGAAGCCTCTCATTCATTCATAGGTTTTCCAGTAAGACAGAGAGCAGGTATTATATTTCATTATTGATTCCTAAATACATTTGTCTGCTTAATTTGTTTGAAGGTTGTGGGATATACGTGTAACATGGCCAGACAGAGGAAAGAGATGAAGAGGATGAGTGTTAAAAAGTCAGGCTTCCTCTAGCTGTGAAACTCGAGGCAGGAAACAGCAACTTCCTGTCTGTACTTATTCAACATGTTCACTCCCTCAGACAAACACTTGCAGCAATGTTGCTGACTGACAGCACAGCATCAGCAAATCTTGTGTAATAGATTATCTGTTTTTTATAAAGCTCAATGAGATGGCGGAAGGGTGTTGAAAGGAGCTTGGAGATGACAACAAAACAAAACAAAAGAGTGAAGTAAGGTCTTACCATTTTCCTGATTGCTGCATTGGAATGGTTAGCTGCAGTTGAAATTAGCTCCAGTGCCTCTGTAACAAGCGTTCACACACACACACACACACACACACACACACACACACACACACACACACACACACACACACACCCACACACACACACAAATATAAGCATGTTAAGCATAAAATTCACAATGATAAGATCATGTTTGAATAAAACAGGCCTTGAGATTATCAGAGTTCAACTGCTTTAAATCAAGTATGTGGCTCACTGGAAAATAAGAAGTGTCAAGGATGTGACACTAGCTACATTATACATATAAAAAAACTGTCCTAACATCAAACACACTGTATGCATTAGGCTGGCTTTTAGCCCGTAAAGAGCCTTGCACTAATGTCAGGGAGCACCTGTGTCAGCCATCTTAATCATGGCCTACATAAACAGAAAAGACACGCAGCCGGAGGAAATGAGGCCAAAACAACTGTGATGAACTGCTTCTCAAATGGAGTGGAGACTCCAAACAACACAGTGAAGTGAAGTTAATGCTTAGGTAAATGGAAATAGGGGAGGCGGGGAGGACATCAGATCAAGTAAAATGTGTTATTTGTGCATAAAGGTGTGACGCACTGATGTTAAGTGTGTCATCTGTCTCTGCCAGGCAATGGATGAACTACATAGAGACCTATTTGAAACATCAGGGTGAAATTAAGTCATCTAACATGCGTCACTCTTATTGCTTAAAACAAACAACAGTGTGGTTTTAATGTCTCACTCTCGGCATCTTTTCGGTCCAGAGCGTCGTCAGGCAGCTTTTTCAGGTAGTCTTTGAGCAACAGCTCGTAGCGAGGAATCCTTTGAACCGGCTCTAGCATGTGGTGCTGCAACGTCAGGTTTCCACATACATCCTGTTTCTGATGACACAAACACAGCTTTTGAAATGTAAAGTTCAGCGAGGACAGGCGTCCACTGCAATCCTCTTAATGTGTTAAAAAAAGAATCTGCTTCCAAAACTTAAATATAGCACTACCTAACAGACAAACAGTGGAGGTCTTAGGCAACACGTACAAGCACGAGACACCTACTTGTATATTCTGGACGACACTCTTGAACTGAGAAGACCGCTGTGTCCAGGTGTTGACCAAGTCCATGGCTCGGTCAAAGTTCTTCACATATTCCCCATACATCTTCATGAACGGAGCAAGTTTCTGGAGGATGTCTCCGATACGAGGGTTGATGTCCCTACAGGGAACACAACAAACGAATTATTTATGCAACGGTGAACTCACAAAACATTCTAAGGACAAAACATCTAAGAGTAAGCGCTACTTTTTCAAGGACTTCAGTTTTTATATACTACGATGGGTCTATTTGATGCAGGACAGCAAAATCTTGGCTGAACATTGCGGATTTATGGCTGAGAGTTCAACACTAGTTGTGGATACTCTATGTATACTGTGATTGCCTGTAATTTGACATTAATTGTTTTTTATGTATTTCTATTTCTATTTAATCTATTCTTCTTATTATTGAATATACTTCAGTATTTGTTTTACTTAACTGTATTTATCTCTCTTTTGGTTGCTGTAACACCTGTATTTCCTCTCTGTTGGGTCAATACAGGATTATCTTGAGTGGGGGAAAACATGATAGCTGTATGCTGTATGGATGAGACAGTCAGCTCTTTTACAATCCTTTCTTATGTCTTATAAAGTATTTTGTTTTGGAGCTGACAAATACTCAGTACAATTTTGTCTTTTTATTGTAGGATCTTCTTGTTTTCAAGTAGCTTTCACACTGATTCACTTATCTAGTCCCAAATGTAATTGTATTTTAAAAGTATTGACATTTACTGTATCTTCCATTTAAACACTTTAAACAGAAGTTCCGCTGGTCAGTGTTTTTATTTTGCATTACAGAAAGGTTAATTACATCTTCCAAGCTTTTCCTGATAGCTGAATCAACCGGAACAATAAGTTGTGTTAGGCAATTTGCATAGATGCAAATATTACACGGTACACCGTCCTCAAAACCTGCGGGGAGAATAGATCTCCGCACAGTTTCCGACTTAGTGAAGTGAGGTTGGTAATTAAAGGTTTGATTGAGCTGATTCAATTACATCTATTCTCCTGACATTTCACACACACAGATTAACATTTCGAGATCAACAAAGGTTATATTATTATATGAGATATGAGACAATTCTTCAGAAGTAAGACACAAATGAAAGCTCATCATAACTGACACTAATCTCAAAAAAAAAAAAATTGAGCGACTGCACAGATTATATCTTTCTTATGAACTTGTGTGGATGTCTTGTGTGTGTGTGTGTGTGTGTGTGTGTGTGTGTGTGTGTGTGTGCCAGGTTTTTAAGTCTTTCAATCTGACCTAAGACATTTTAATGAGTTAGAGAAAATAATGTGTCGGGAGCCATTATGTGACAGATGATTTCCCCAAACACAGCCCTCTAGAGGAGTCATTATCTACCAAGGGTGGCTGAGGTTGGCACAATAACACAAGCTGGAGGTAAATTTACTGCTGACTGTGAAAAAAGGACAGAAACTGCCTTCATTCTGCAACTTTGACAAACAAAAACCACATAACCTAGCAACCTAAACTCTCTGAAAACCTGCCGATAATGCCCTCCAATACCTCCCAGCTGTCTGAGTTTTACAGCCAAGACCAACGGATTAACTGACCACTACAGAGCCAAACCTCCTCTACAATGACATCATGCTGATGCTTTTGGAAAGCCGAGTGTTCAGTGTTTATTCCTTACCATTCTCCAGTAATGCGTGTCTTGAGCTCAGGGAGCAGGAACTTGTCGTGGAAGCAGTAGATAGAGGAGATGTTGGAGAAGATCCCTGTAATGACGTCCTGAGGGATTCCAGCCTCTGTGAGCTTAGTGCAAAATACCTACAGGGATTAAAAAAAAAAACACAACATATGTATACAAAAACTCATCCAACTTTATCCCAAACACCACCAAATCTGGCTCCTATTCATGGAGCAGGAATGTAAACAAAAATGTTGTTGTTTATCCACGCAAACATATTCATTTTCTCCTGCTTTGGCTTCCTAAGTGTGACCAACAGCTAGATATGACTCAACTAAAACTTAACTGATCATGTGCCATTAAGTGAATAAACTACAAAATCTAAACTTTATGCATACCTCACTTTGGTTTGAGTTTAAGTTGAGAGTTTAGATGGAAAAACGTTGACATTTGTAACTGACACGTTACGAAGGCCATTGTGACATTTTCCAATAGCTTGTTTTGTTTGACCAACCATTTAAAAGCTGAAACCAGCTAAAACCAGATAAATGACAGTAACAGTCATGGTTAGCTCGTCTCAGCATGTGAAAACAGTTGTACTATGCCCTTTGTAGATGTGGATAAGTTTTGCGATTCTGAGAAAATAACCCTGATGATGTCATAGTGATGTCATTGGGGTTATCTCAGCTCAGAGACAAATCTATAACTCAAAGCCTGTGTTATAAACTGGAGGCATGGAGTCTAGAAGACATGGCAGGGCAGGGAGGCTCTATTGAAAGTGGTTTCTGAGCTTGACGGATAGCAGGAACTAAAAGGTCAGGACACCTCAGCCTCTGCTGATTCATTTTTTTTCTTCTCGCAGCTTTATGGAAATGCAATACAATATCACAAAATGATTTACTGATGATCAAGTTTTTAGTTATTACATTTTCTGTCCATGGATTATTGATTTAATGACTAATCATTTCAGGACAATCACAAGTTTTAACGTGGAATAAAGGTTTATCTTTGAAATCAAACATAACCATGCTCCATCATTTCTGTGATAAAATTGCTTTATCCATCAGTTTCATCACTTTTCACCAGTACCAGGTGCTGCTGTTCACCGTAACAGACTGGTACTACTGTTTCCATGGAAGCCGGTTTCGTGTGAAAGTGGTGAAACAAAAACAGGAAGTTAACTGTGAGAGTTTGCTGCCTTTAGTAGCAAACAAACCATAGCTTTTCTGTGATAGGGCAGCCGTGCATCTCCTCTACCACACGAGCTTGACAAAGAGGAAGAAGACTGAACCACCGGGAGCCAGTTCTCATCACAGACATGAGTGAACACACACAGAGGCAGAAAAAATACAATAACCTATTTACAAAAATGATGGAACAACAGAGAGCAGGCAATGACTTGTGACTGTAAAGAAGATGTTGATGATGATCAGGGTCTAAAGCATGATGAGCTTTTACACAAGAATATTGGACTTAGAGCTGAAACGATTAGTCAATTAGTAA
The DNA here is from genome assembly GCF_000972845.2 of Larimichthys crocea. Lineage (NCBI taxonomy): Eukaryota > Metazoa > Chordata > Actinopteri > Sciaenidae > Larimichthys > Larimichthys crocea. Next base: position 389,284 of record NW_020861315.1, read on the forward strand.
ATCGACAGAAAAGTAACAGGTAGCAATTTTTATCAATCAAGTATTTTTTTTTATGTTATTGACCAAATGACTAATAGATTAATCGAGAAAATAAAAATGTAAATCAGAGGCTTGAGCTAAACGGCTCCAAACACCTTGACTCTCAACCAATGAGAGAAAATTGCCTTGAAGGCTACAACTTTATCTAATATGCTTCATAAATATGGATAGAAATATGAGAGAACCAGATGAAGTGCTGCTTAAAACTTTACTATAGAATGTGTGTCCTGTTTATAGTGTTATTATTTATGTATTGTGCAGAATAAATACTTTTTTTTAGGAGCTTTCTAATAACAAACCCAGCTAAGAGTCAGAAAACACACATCCTTAATTCACAGGATTTAGATACAAGTGGCTAAAGAGCATGAGCACTGGGAGGACAAGACATACCCACTAATACGTGTTGTCTTAATACTCAAGTTTGTGGTGACAAAGCTGTATTTATGCTGCACATGTATAAATATAAACCACACACACACGCAACCAGTTTCTCACATAATCATGCTTACACTGCTCTGAGTAATCCAGTCAACAGAGGAAGGGTTGTTGTCCAGTGGCAGATTTAATCCAAGCTCAGCCCTGATCTCAATCACTAAGACCACTGGCACATTTAGGAGATTGAAATTTGGACCGCAGGCATCCGAATAACTGACACACTCGCAAACACATGCAAAGGAAAAAGAGATGTGCACAGAGGCGCGTCGTTACCTGGTCGAGGAGGTTGAGTCTTTTCACGTAGGCCTCTTCAGTGTGGAGAAGCTCTTTGGCGATGTTCAGGAGCTTCTGAGCCTCTGAGCACTGAGGGAAAGAAACAAGCAGACAGACACCAAGGGTTAAATCTGAGGCATGAAAACAAAGAAGATAAAAACAGGCGAAGAGACATCATTATTCTTCGACAAAACAATCATATGCACATTACGAGGCAATAATAGAACAGGTTTACGTGATTAACTGTAAGTCCACAGTCATGCAATTTCTAACAAGCTCAACACTGACCACAACATCATTCAACACAGCCAACCAAAACAAAATGCAGTGGAAAACTATTGTCCCTCGTTGACCTTTACACTACTTCTTGTAGTCTCTTTAAAACAAAATGTATTTGTATTTTCCATGTATGGCAATATTTGGGCAAAACATCTCTTCATATCAGTCGAATATTACAACATCTGCTTCACTGTTCAACGGTTAATCCTCATTAGGTGGAAGGTCAGTGTAGGAAACACGAGCTCATGTAATGAAGTGCATTTCTATGAGTAATGCCAGTAAAAAAAATCAGTATAGATAAATACTAAAAACTGAATTAAACAGTGTTTCATGTTGATAGCCATTACAGCCAATGTTTTTGTCAACAAATCTGATGAAAAAAAACTGTACCAGCAGTGTGTAAAGCCTCTCTCCAAGTACTTTCCACCTTTCCTAGCTTGTTTTTGGTTCTCGGCCAGAAGCACATTCATTCTTTAAAAGGCTAAATCATTTCCTAAAACAGCTGGGCACTGTAGTCTTCAGGAAACATTACAGAAACCTGAGCCTTGTTAGTTATTTGTCAGTTTGATCAATTCATGTTTTTCATGGGATTTGCTGATGATAAAGAAAAACACAAAATATCAGTAGACTTCTTCTTTAACCTCTTCCACTCCCCGGCCCGACATTAGTAGTTGTAGAGAGCTCAGTTTTTCTGACTGCAAACTCTGACATATCCATTGGTACTATCCACGTCATGTTAGCTTGTCGAGAAGTGATGTAAGGGAAAGGGTCTCTTGACCTCTCACCTCAAGATATCTGAATGAAAATGGATTCTATAATAACCTGTGAGTCTCTCCTTTGTGAACATGCTCACTTTATGCTATGCTTGGCAAAAAACATGCAGTATAAATGTGCTATTTTCGCCTATTGTATTTGAATACTGGAGCTCCTAAACAGTACTGGCATTGCATTAAGTTTTATATGACTGGAAAAATTTGATTCAGATTCAATGAGCCCAATTGTATTCATGTGTCATGATGTTAGTCCCCATAGTGACCTATGACCTATAATGACCTCACTGTATAAAATGACCTTCCGTGACCTTTAGGATAACCCCAGCCTCACAACACTGGGAAACCACGTATGGCTTTCCTACGTATATTGACAACAAGGAGGTATCTAAGAAATTTCAAGAAGAGAAGTGCTTGCCATATTGCACAATTGCCAAAATAAGTCACACTTTTAGAGACCTCCAAATTTCTTTGGTGCTCTTCAATGTCTTGCTGTCTTAATTTTTATAAATTTGAGTGGAAAAAAATGGTTACATTTGGTGTAACAAATGGTATCAACCCAAAACCTGCTGCAACAACTTAAGAGACACACACTATGCTGCTAACTCCCCCTAAAGATAATATGTGTATTACAGGGAGGTGTGGTGAGGTGGAAGAGGTTAATGCTTATAGCTGAGGCAACAGTCAGCAGTATCCGGAGCAGATAGCTGTAAGCCGACGTTCACAAAGCTCTATTTTAGTCACTGGTTTAGTTCAGTGGTCGTGACCTATGAAACTATCATGAAATGCTATCATGAAACATTTTGGCTATTACGACAATGTGGGTTTCACAGCAGCTGTCAGCTACATAAACACACACACACACAAAATGCATACCTAAACCTACAGCAGAGATGGAAGTGTGGAAACTTTCACCCCAGAAATATCCACCATTACCAGTTATTACCACGCTAACAACAGGCAAGCTGAACATTTTCATTGTGTGCAAAGTGGTGGTGATGCTACGCAAAAAAAGTTCTCTTATCCTCTTGCAACGCACATCACCGAAAACCCACATCCTCTGTGACAAGGTTGTCATTATACAGCCATTAACATGTCAGCTCAAGTGTCACAAACATTTATGTGGACACACCAAAACACTCATATAACAGCACACCCTTCCTCTCCACAGCGTGCTGGGATCAGGAAGCACTGGAGAGCGGAGATACCTTTCTCCCCCCCCACACTGTGGGTGTGGGCGGCCATCAGAGGCCGCGTGTTTGTGCATTCATGTGGCATTCGTGTGAGCTATGGGTGTGTTTTTATCGCTTTCACAGTCATCTTCTGCTAACAACTATCATAGCAACGCTCTGTAAAACTGCACGACTGCATGATGACTCAGACTCTTGCCTGAGTTCCTGCTGTCTATGTTTTCTCTGTTTGCTGACATGGATTAATCTTTCTATCGTCTCTTTAACTTGAGTTCACCAGTATATTTTAAGACTTTACTCTGATGCTGTCAGTCTCATAGACAGGAAACATTGACAGCACATATAGGCCATCAGGAAGAGTGCGTACACAGTTCAGAAGCATCAGTGTTGTTTACAATCAATAGTCAAACTGAAGGACAAGAGAAAACTGAAACTTTAGCTCAGCTGTGGGGAGATATCAGTCTCTGGACTCTTTTATCTCGGAGCCATCACAAGCTCCCGTTACAGCTTTTGGGCAGGTATTCATCCTTTTATGTAATAGCAGAGCTGCTCTCAGATATAAGTCAGTCGCTTGTGACTGGCAAACTGAGGCTGTAACAGTGTCTAACGTTTCATGCAGAAGTTCTTCTTTGAAACTGTTCACTCAGGCTGAGATAATAATAGACATAAGCTACTTTTTCCACTACATGAAAGGCAGACAGACTGTCTCAGACGAAGGTTTTAAACTTACAGGAGGTGCTTGATTTAAGCACATCGTGTAGATTCCTGAAAAGTATGATGTAACACAAAATAAATTAAATAGTGAAGTTGCGCACTGTGGTTGGGGATGAAAGGAACCGGGAGACATTAATGACAACCTCAGCTTTATATAATGGTCGTTCAGGTTCATGGTTATGATTTAATGAGGCTCAAGCATGCATGGTACTCACTTTGTGCGCCTCTGAGTGTGCATCTGTCAGATACCCAGTCTGTGTATCTGTCAGAGAGTGTATTTCTCCACTGCTCCCCTCATCCAAGTCACTATCCTCATCTTGTGTTGAGTCTCGCTTGTTGCCAAGGGTAACGCAGGACACACTCTCCGTTTCAGTGACACTATCATAATGATCCTCCTCGTCAATGGCGTCCTCATTGGGGAAAACCTCCCCTTCCACAGCACAGGACGGGCTGTCGATGCCACTGTCCCGGTTGGGAATCTTTCCGTTCTGCTCCGAGGAGTCCTGATTGTCCAGGAGCTCGTGGGAGGACCCTTCCTCCCGCTCCACATCATCAAGGCAACTAACGCTGTGCGTGATGTCATCCTCGGCACAGTCGTCCAGTGGGGCATCATCCGAGCCGTCGATGTGCACAGACGCCAGACAGGAAAGTTCAGACACCTCGTCGGTCCGTTCGGAGGTGACAAGTGCAAGTTTGTCCACAGGGGAGGAGTCTCCCGCAACCTTCGCCGTGGTGGTGTCCTGGCCGCAGGAGGAGGTGATGTCAGACGCACTGTCCATTCTCAGACAGAGATGCAGCTGGGACCGTGGGAGCACCCCCAGGATGGGGACCCTGGGAAATTAAAAGAGAAAAAAACACACTGTCACACCTGCCTTAATGAAAGAAATGCATTATCAATCATAGCCATATGAAGAATCCAATTTTTTACTGGAAAACTGTGAAACTGTGAGAGTGTTCTAGGTTTTCATCAAGTGACAAAATGAGATACACGTATAAATTAACATAATGAAACTTTGTATGTCCATACACATGCCGACACATTACACCATTACAGAGCAGAATATGAATATGACGAGCAAGACAAACAAGATTTCTGTTGAAAATTCCTCAAGGTCTTACTTTGAATTCTCAAACCTCTCGATGAGCAGCCCCACCTTCTGGGCCTCTCTCTGTGGCTGTGCACCCAAGCCAGGAGGGGTTAGACTGGGCTTTGGTTTAGGTGGAGGAGGGGGTGCTGGCAGAGGCCTGGAGGGTGCTGGAGGGATCCTCTTAGGCTTCTTGTCTTGCCCAAGGGCGAGCAGGTGCGCAGGTTTAGGGGGCACTACAGATGGTGAAAGCCAGACGAGGCAGGAACAGCAGGGCAAGAGAGTAGCATGAGGCGGCAGGCATTAGCAAAAACAATCAGGTAACACGTATAAATCCGAGAGAGAAAACCTCCATGGCTGAGGCCATGTGTGAAGCCTGCTTGTTTCCTTGTAAAAAAAAAAAACACCCCCCCCACAAAAAAACCTCAAGACTAAACTCCAATGGGAAGAAAATACAAACACACTGTAGTGGTGCAGAGCAAGACTGAGCTTCGGCTATCTGCCAACTTCCTTATTTCAGAACAGGATGCTGAGATGAGTGTGTGTGCGTAAGCTACAGCAGTTCTAGTTATATTTAAAAAAAGAAAAAGTGTGACAGAGCTGTCTTTAAAATGTACACTGCACTCGAGCATGTCTGCACACTAGGGGCTTACGATGCCACAGTCAGGTCTGTGTCTTTGCATCTATTATATTTTCAAAAAACCTAAATGTCTACAAACAGGAAATGTGATTATACATGTTACAGTTATGTTAAATGTGAACACTTCCTCTGTGTCTGTGCGTCACTGATGAAGGTTGAGGTTGAGTAGATTAAAGATGTATTGATAATCTATGTGCAGATGACGATGAAGATGTTTATATATACACACAGCATGTCATTTTTCTAATATATATTTTAGAGTTAGAGTTTGATCAAGGCTAGAGTCAGAATTGAGTTTATTTTTGATGTTATTCCACATTTTTACTGCACAAAAATTGGATTTTTAAAATATTAATAAACATATATATGTAGATATAGAGTTGCACGATACCCACGGTATACACGGTACCCCGCGGTGCCAAATCATAACCGTCGCTACTATACTAGAAATTTTACACGACGGTACTACCGTGGATTACTATACTACCGGTGCCAGTCTCCGCTACATAGCGGCCGCCTCTGCTCTCCTCCCGGCTTCTCACTGCATGCTACTCCTTTGTAAACAAACCAACATGGAACCGCAACCGAACTACACAGCTGCTGAATGATTGACTGTTTGCCTGTTACTGGTGACGTCCAGGGATATGATAGGCTGTTTCCGCACGCTGGGTTCGCCCGTCTGTTAGCTGATTGGCTGTTCGTGTGTTTCTGCCGGCAAGAACAAACTCCGCGAAGACAGCTCCGCTTCGATAGAAACTCGCTTCAAAACAAACAACAAGCTAAAGTTCTGTCTCGCCCAGACACGAGACAACACACTCACCATGGCAGAAGCACCGGGCCCGAGCAGCGAGTCTGCCGTGGCGTCTTCGTCAGTGGCAACACTAATTTTGCTTAAAAAACAAACGTCGTTGTTTGAAACTAACTTGTACAAATACATTGCAGTTTATAAAAATAATAATAATAAAAAAAGGCCGCAGTATCGCGATAATACCCGGAACCGCGATACTTTGTCTGGTATAGTATCGTGGTTACTCATTTTAGTATCGTGACGACTCTATGTAGATACATTGAGAAAATAACTAATTAAGAAAAGTGACCAACATATAATGTGTCTCTGTATAATTAAAGACCATTGTTAATTCCCATTTCAGAAGTTCAGTACAGTAAGGACATGTATCACACAGACAATGATTGATCTATCAACCTTTTAGTCAATAAAATGTGAAATTAAGAAATTATGGAAAACTAAAAAAAAAGTTCTTAAAATTTAAAAATCTTATATTGTAAAGCAGAAAATACATTTTTTAAAATTATATTCGTTAATTTCACTGAATTGTCAATCACAGATTGACAATTCAGTGGATCGTCTTGATTTTTTAGTATTATTACGAATATAAACTGTGACGTGATCATGCTTAAGAAAGAAACAGGCATGGCATCACAAAATCCTTTTGTCACATAATTTGCCAGTTACATACTTTAGCATTTTATGACCACAGAAACTTTTCCAGGATTTTTTAAAAAAGGGAACTAATACCTGCATTTCGACCAGCCCAATTTTAGTTCCTGCCAAGCTAAAAAAAAATCCCTGCTCCAGATTTGACGACTCTCTCAGGATGAGCTACAAGTGGAATAAAAGGGCTTTGGAAAGGAAGTTCATCCTGTCAGGTGGGAAACACTGTATGTATTAAAATGCATGACCGCTATTAGATTTGTGTGTAAACATTAGACATGATTAGTTTCCATGTCTTCAAGCAAGTATTATTACTGGTAGTTCATTATCATAAAGATATTGCCTGGTCACAGAACGCTTTCATTTCATTGTGTAATGAAAATTTCATAGAGCTTTTTTCAAGCACTTTTATACTACTAGATCCTAAGAGAGCAGATAAAATTGTATAAACACAGACCATGAACTAATGTGTCACCTTTTTCCCAATTTAACAGAATATTAAAAAATAATAAAATAATCATGATTAAAAACCCAGACCATATATAGTAAAATAATAAGGATGATCATTCTTGCAATAGTCCCTCTAGCAAACTTGTGAACCACTTTAGATTAGGGCCAAGTCTGCGGTGTAATGTCCTACAATGTTTCTCAGTAACTCCCAAATCAGAACACATGTTCATATTTAGCATTCTTCAAATGATGCTCAAACATAAACACATGGGAGCTACTGGCCTGCTTGAAAACAGCCGGTCCCGCAGATGTGACCTACTGAGCTGTGTGAGTGACAGAGTGAGGCCGGACAGCTGACACGTACCGTGTTATAGAAGTAGTGTTTGTCAGAGAAAAATGAGTGATAGCTCAATTATAATGACAGACCTGATGCCAAAACTGGCCTTGAAGGGGGCCATACTGTGTCACAGTATTTTACCTTGAGGTTTCTGTGCGGTTGGCGGTCTGGGTGAGGTGGAAGGCTGGGGCCGGGGTTTGATGGCAGGCCTGTCGTGACATGGTCTGGGGGTCGGACCTTTCTTAACCAGCCGTGGAGAACACAGGTAGTCCACTGATCCACACTGGTACTGCAGAGAGGAGGCCGGGAGGTCTGGAGAGAAGAGAAATGAAGAAAGACAATATTAGGTATCGATCAATATAATGAGATTCATCTAAATGCACATCCAAAACACAACGTAATCCTGCGTAAGTGATGCAGTGCTGTGCAGTGATAGTACTGTTGGTGAATGACCTTGAGCTCAGTGTGCGTTTCAGAATGTCGCCTTTGGACAGAGAGCAGGGGGACCAGAGAGGAGAAGAGAACCTCTGCAGCATCGATCCTGACTCCGGGCCTGAGGCAGCGGACAGAGAGCTGCACAGGCTGCATATTAGTTTCTCTCACACCCCGTGATGGGCCTGTATCTGACTGACTACATCTAATCTTCTCTGGACACTGTCTGTAAATACATTGCCTGTGAGCGAGAAAATGTAACTCAATAATGTAGAACTCTGTGTGAGCCACAACGAAAACAAATTTCCGTTGGATTTGGACAATAAAGACTCTGACTGTGACCTTTGGAAATGCCTGATTTTGGTTTGATCACTCTGACCTTTACTGCCTTTGGAGGAATTAATTTTTACTGATTTATAACTACAGAATTTGAAGAAGCATTGAAGATGATTGCTTTGAAGTATAATCTATATTTTGATATTATAATCCCACAAAAAGACCAAAAACCAACCCCAGACACTAAGCTTGTTTGTTTCAGTTAAAGAAGTAACCTTAAATCAGCAATAACTGATTTTTTTTTGGCCACTTTGGAGCAGTAGAAACAAGTTGTAAACACAACAATCATCATCACTACAAGCAACCGCTTTAATATTATCACACTGTCTCAGTGTGTTGGTGAGTCAAGTAAAAATACTGATGCTGGCGAGTTAAAAAACATGCCACAAATATAGTTAAATTATCAAAAAAGGCTAAATAGAATCCTAAAATGTCTGTGTACTGAACTACTGAAGTAAAAAGTGTGATTCCTAAAGGGCTATTTTAAGATGCAGAGTTGGTTCACAAGAGGTTTTTTTTTTTTCCAACAGCAGGGCAGTGCATGTGGAACAAACTCTAAATAAACGTCAGTGCCCATGTTTATGATAGTTACCCGGTGCAACAGTGTTTGAACCGTTTCTGGACAACGATGGAGGTATATGCAAAAAAAAAAGAACAAAAAAAATAAATTTCAACACTGTTAAAATGAATCTCGGGGAAAATAAAAACTGAAATGGCAGATAAAATACACAATCCAACTGACGTGATACAACATAAAATCAGAAGCAGAGAGACAAAATGCAGGATAGAAACTGAATATGAATTACAGTCAGCTGCACCAGATCTTTGAAGTTCAGTAAAATGAAAAGAAAGCCAGCTTTTGTAACAATATCAGCGCTTTGTCTGTGTGTGTGTGTCCATTTTTGTCTACCCTATGTGGTCTACATCCACTCACTGTGGATACTGTGAGGTTTTTTTTCAGTTTTAGTTGTTACCTGATGTCCATTACAACAAAGTGATGTCCATCAGTAGATTACGTTAATAACTCTCTAAGCGGCAGTCACACATCTCTGTTCCTTCAGGCTCATGGATTCGATCCGGTCACCCCACAACTCTTTCTCAACTGCATTACATCCCGAAATTGCGCAGAGCCCCCACTAGAGCCCTGGCACATCTAATTTGGTGCTTTTCAGTCGTGCTGCAGGCAGTGGAAGGAGAGGAATCAGTCAGTAATGAGTCCTGTTACGCTGTCCGCCCCATGTGGCACACTGTAGGCTTTCCAACCATCTCTGCACCACAGCGGAATAAGAGCAGGCAGGGGGAAAATATGTCGGTTGTGAGCAGCTCTATTGAGCACAGAAAAAAATGGGAAATTGTGTCCCCCCCCCCGCAGAGGATCACAAACTACACTAGGTTTTTTATTCACTCTGACCATCCTCAAATCTGGTCCCTGGCAACAGAGATATTGTGAGCCTCTTGACAGGGTTTCTGTTAATACCATCGCTAAATCTGAGATGACTCACGAGTTCAGTCAGAGGAAAAGCTTGACGTATGAACAAGTGAACGGGCATGTCCTTTTTACCAAACGACTGCCTAGTGAAGAACTCAATGACCCAAAGCTGGCTGGGGTCGCTCCTGGGAAAAACAAACAGCGACAGAAGATCCAGGCATAGGGGGTGGTACCTATGGAAACTCGGGTGTAGCCATGGTTACCTGAGAGCAAAATGTGGCCCTCATATGAAACTGCTTAACACCAAACAGGAACTTGACGACACAGCAGATAGAGGAGCTGACACTCACTGTTTTTTTTTTGTAATTAAAATCTCACAAATCGAGGATAAAACTACACGACACGTCTTTCTTTACTAGCATCAAAGAAATACACGGTGAAAGTAACTAAATGAAAAAGTGAAATAAATCTGTAACTTATTGTTCAGATCAGATTGATCTCTAAAATGGTTTCTATCAAACGTATCAAGGCGTAAAATATACAATTCAGAAAAGAAAAGTTATTCAGGCATACAGTGTAGTCTCAGAATAGAGCTAATAAAGAACATTACCTTCCCTCCAACTGTTCAGTTTCACATATCCAAAGTCCAAAGAACAAGTCAATGGAAAACTCTCCCACACAACCCGGTCAAAATCAAAACAAATCCTGCCCTCCCAGTTTGCCAAAGTCCGCGTGTGCAACTGAGACCGGTCTTTGTTGCAAACACACACACACACCCTAAAAAGTCCTTCAAAGCTCAGTCCTGCATTGCGCATAGACGTTCACATATCCTTTCCCAGGTGTGTTTGAGGAGCTGCACCTGTCTTTTCACCTGCCAAACCTGATCCAAGTACCTCCTCCTGGGGCCAAAGTGACGTGCACTGTGGAGCCCAGCGATCCCGGCATACTCTTACAAGTGGGCCACTGCATGTAGATATGCTTATAACACATAACTAGAGTAAAGTGTTCTTTCAAAACTGAAGCTGAAACAGTCACCTAATTGATTTTGGACTCTGTGGGATCCAACAGATGAGATTAATATTGAAATTGTGTAATTTTAAGAAGGCTTTTGTGAAAAACACACAGGAGAGTGCTGATCTGAGCTCATTAATTTTCCCAGCTCAGTTCCAGTTACTCAGAGATGAATGAATAGGACAATTAGACGAGAATTACACATGCAAGGACATTATCACCACCGCACCCTTGTCGGCTGTGGGTTACCATGACAACCTTTTCCCCGCAGAAACAATCTGAGCCGGTATTAGTCAGCATACATCACTTTAAATAGGCAGAGCAGGTAACAAAACGCCTATGTACCTCACCTGTTCGATCATGACTGTGATGTAACTCTCAGAGGAGAACAGAACAAACAGCTCACAGACAGCACAGCGGATATTTTGGGTCGCAACCTGTAAGACTGCATTACAGCGTATTTAACATAACATAGTGAAGGGGTACATGCCGTGTCCCTTACTCATGTAAATATTAAGATACTTTTAGGTATTTGACAGGGACACTCTTTTCTTTGCCTGAGTGAAAATGTCTGGTGACACTGCGATGCTCTCACAGGACAAAAACCCGAGGAATGTCCCTCTTATGTTTATGTTCTTACATAACAGCTATGAGCATCAGCTTCCCCTTAAAAAATTACTCAATGTTGTACCCTATTTCAAAAATTCTCTACACCTTTAGCTAATCAGAGGCATTTTTTGTTGAAATGTCTGGATATCATTTCAAACTTTTTGATACTAATGCGTATACCACACCTGAGTTTGGGTAGAAATACCAAAACAGTTCTTTTTTCTACATTTAGAAGAAATTTAAAGTCAGTCCACCCCTTTGGTCCAGACATAAGTAAGTATCTACAGGAGGGATAAGCTCAAAATGTGTACAGACATTCATGTTTCCTTGATGACGAATCCTGATGACTGTGGCGATCTCTCTAGCACCACCAACAGGTTGACATTTGTGGGGTTTTTTAGTGAAACGCACCAACATGTACAAACAAATATTCATGAGTGCCCAGCTTTATGCCATGCCTCATCATGTTAGCATTGTGAGCCAACATGGTGACATCAAACACAGCCTGACAGCAGCTCAAGAAGTTTGCCTAAATAAAGTTGTGATTAAATCAGGAACTATCGAATAGAATCATTATTAAACAAGATACGAATAATGCTAGTTTTCAGTACTTGACAGCTTATGATACTCAATGTTATAGACACATTTCTGTCCAACCAAAACAGTAATAATTTTTTATCCCCAGCCATACTTAAAATAAGTTTTAGGTGGGTTCTTCATGATATAGTAGATTTATAGTAGAACATATAGCTTTTTACAATTTCAAAATAATTCATAGGGGAAAGTGCTACAGAAAGGCAATATTAAGATTATTTTCATAATTTGCAAGTAGCTTATCTTTCCAATAAGCTGGTGTGTTTTTAAAAAAACAGGTGAATACCTAATTTTGGAAGAAAAACACTTTTCCTCAAAACCCAGGAGACGCACAGTGACACTGACTGAAACTAAAAAATTGCACAAACCTAGCTGTCTGTCAGTCACCGCCTGCCCTGAAGCAACCCCCTCAGAGTCATTTATTACCCATCTTCCCTTGAGTACAGTCCTCTCGCCACAGTGCTGTCTGGGAGACTGATCACTCATATTCAGCAGGGTCTCCCCAGTCAGGCAGCCAGTCAATCAGGTCTCCTACCCACAAACCAACCCCTGGTGAGGCTGAGCTGACAACCATGCTCCCATCACTTCAACTCTCCCCACATTCCCCACCAATACCTACAGTTACTGAATCCCAATGCCAATCTCTCTGAGTATGGCACCTCATTATTCTCATATCACCATCAAGTTTCCCAGCATCTCTGCCTGTATTATACCTGCTCCGATCATTCTCTGTTTCCATGTTGTGCTCTCTCTCCACTCAGAAACATATTGATCTGTTTCTCCAGTCTCTTACCCTGAAAGACTGAGTCAAAGACGGACGGTCTCTCGTCTAATGGCTCTTAGATTTATAATGACCATCAAGCCACAGAGCACAAAAGCATAGACACATATTTTCCCGTCTGTCTAAGTAATAGTCAGGTGCCCAAATGAAGACTGAAACAGGTTTTGCTTGCTGTAATCATTCCTTCTGTTCACAGACCGTTAATTTCTTCAGTTACATCTAATGTATGAACAAGAGGCGTGAATACATGTGGCTCAATACTGGTTTAGCAGAGCAAAGAGTAGAGAAAGCAATAACAAAATAACAGCTAGGAGAGAGCAAAGATAGAGGAGACGAAAGGGTCGACTGTGTCTTCTACCTCTCCTTATCCACTTCTCCTATCCTCTCGCCTCACCCTTTCTCGTCTCTCTCTCCCTGTGCAGCAGGAGACTGTAATGAGTGCTCCGACCTTGATCTACTTTTAAGTTATCACCCCCATGGTTGTAACCTTTACCCAGAAATCTACTCAGTGACATATTTTAAAAGGAAGTACACAGAGGGGTCAGACATAAGAACAGGAAGTGATACAGTTAAAAAAAATATATGTATATGTATATATAAGCATGATACAGTAATGCGATCAAAAGCCAAACACAGATGAACAAGCATCCCATTGTTATATTTAGATATATCGTGGTTTTAAAGTTGATTGTTTTCCTGGAGTGGCTCAGGAAGTTCCTGTAATAATACATTTTTTCCAACCATGAAAATGCACCAACATTAGAATCTATTACAACCGGCAAGATCACAAGCTGACTGCGGCTGACATGCTCGGCAAGAGACAAATCCACATAACCTTTAACAACGCCTTTCAAGCCTCCAGGGCTGAGTGTTTGATACTCTACAAAAAAAAAAAAAAACAGAGTTTGGGTGGAGCATCACTTTAAGACGATCTATCCAAACACACACACGGAGAAAGAAAATAGAGCTGATACAGAAAATATTGGTGTCAGTATAACAATAGCTGCTCCGGGATCTAAGGTAGAAACAGATCCTCAGTTTCTGACAATCACCAAATTTTATTTGTAGAGTAATAAGGCCACAACACCTCCTTCAGCACAGGCTTTATCAAGATTTCAAATATGTATTCCTCTATTTATATCATTCTCTGTTATCATAACCAGCCACAACCTCTTTGTCAAACCCTCCATTAACACTTCTATGGAGACTATTTGTTGTATAAGAATTAGTGATGCCTGAAGTTCCACTGATATCATGGCTTCCTAGCGGCTAGGAGCAAAGGAGGGGGAGGTAAGTCATCTTGTTAGGTCTGTCATCTTCCCCTAAATCAGGTCAGTGGTCACAGCATGCACAGTGACATGCCTCCAGAACTAAGTGGGAGGATTTCAGCAGCTCCCAAAGATTAGGACCATGCGATTCCATGGTGGTAGCGACAGAGTGGATGCAGCAGATGGCTGAAAAAGTGTTGAAGAGAGTCACGGAAATGCAAATACGAATAGAAGATGCAAATGAATGAGCGAAATAGAAAGTTACAGTTGAGTGGTTTTGCTAGAAAGTCTAAGGCAGGACAGAAGCAAGAATAGAGTTGTGTTAGCAAACGTACAGCAGTCAAAGCTGTAAATACAGTGAGGGAAAAATAGGACCATCTGGTTTGGGTTCCTGAAATGATAGCCTATATCTGTCAACAAGTGGAGAAAGCTAAACATAAACAAAGACTGACGAGTTAATATCAGAGTGGCAACGTCCATGTGGACTCCCAAACCGAATCAAGTCGCTATAGAAAGCGTTCTCCTTCATCGTGCCCTGAGAAAAACCCAAGAAGAGGCTATTGCCATGGCAACAACGCTGATCTATATTGCTAATATAGTAGGTAGGTCATGGTGAGCTATAAAGAACTACTTTTGCTTTCAGTAGGCGCACAGCTCTGACAAGAGCTCACTTATAAATGTCTTTACGAAATAGATGGACGAAGAAACACCAACCAGCACTTAGCCATAAATGTCATACTTAAACAGGATGCGTGAATATACTGTGTACACAGACAAAAGACAAGCAGGGGGTGAGGTAAGACGCTGACCTGAGACCTTGTTCCTGCAGTGTGACTCAAGACCATTTAATTCAGCTGCCATGGAACAACACGTAGCATTTACAGTAAGTAACACAATGATGTGAGGACATGACAAAGGAATGATTAAAATTTCATATTCATCATCAGACATGTGACTTAATAGCACGGCTGCCCACACACTGGCCTCTCTAATTCACAATCCCATCCCGCCCATTACCACAAACGTTTCAAGAGGACTTTTATGAGGCACAGTGCAGAGAAGTGAAGCCTCTGTTTGTCTGGATGCAGTGCAGTAGAGCAGCCCAGAGCATTACTGTAAAGGAAGCAGCCACAGATTGCCAATTAGGGCAAAACACACACACACACACACACACACACACACACACACACACAGGAGAACAAGAGGGTTTACAAACCTGCCTGTGGAGATGACTGTCCAACTGTCCCAGAAACTACTGAAGCCTACTGTAGCAGCTCTCAATGGCGGCTTTCACTGTAATGTCAAAACCCAACTGGCTGTTCTGCACAACAATCAGGGCAACGCTGAGCAGGAAAGCCCATCTTTTTTTTCTCTCTCTTTCAGTCTATTTAACCTAACACTAACACACCTTCACTAGCAATGGTGATTTTCTTACTGCTGGTACTGGGGGAAAAAATACTCCAGCTATTTCCATCCCCCACTGTGGATGGGGGAGGTTTTAACAAACACAGGTCTGCTCCATGATTCATCAGGACCCAAAGCCTGAAATAGCATTTTCAATCACTCCCTGTCCTAAGAAGGCCATATTGTAATGAGGATTATCTAGTTTAATCTTCTGGATCACTAGTCATACTGACTAAGGGTCTCTGATGTGTGAATGCATTGATTATTTACCATATATTGATTGATGGGGTTAACAAATCAATATGGTGGACAGGACCGGTTAAAAACCAGTCATCTGGTTGACTGAATGATTGATTCTTTTGCTGACTGATTGATGACTTAGACATTAAAGACTGTTGAATAGCAGCTAACCACACACCAGTCTTCACACATGTGCATGCATATGCATATAAACATGCACATGCATACATTGTTCTGTCGCTAAGTCTGGTCTCTTACATTTTTATAGCAACCCATCTGCAGTACAGACCACAAAATTACTTTGACACTCAACTCATGTCGACACTGTTGACATTACACTGTGATCTGCTAAAGTTTTACAGCACGCTGCAAAGTGTTCCACTGCGACTGCAGGGAAACATTCTGCAGCTACCAGAAAAACACCGCCATCCCTTTCCCAAATAAAAAGCAACCCATAGCGAGACAACATTTCACAGGCGACTAAATCACACCTAGCACGGGCCACAGAATTACACCTCTGGAAAAGCCAGCGTCCCTCCAACAGAATAACAGGAGGAAGTGGTGTATGCAGAGCATGTCCACTGAATTCAGCTTTTCCAGTCTATGTATGCACGCCTGTTGTTTTTGCTACAGGAGGAAAATAGGAAAACTGGAGGGAGGGCAGGTTCACTGTGGTAATGTGTATATTTTTCTATGCCTGATGAGTCTAGGACTACAACTGATGGCTATTTCAGTTATTGAATAATGTATGGATAATCTGTTTCTAATTCTATATCTTCCATATTGTGTTTATAGTACCTCTTAAATCTTACACACTGGCCCTTTAATGAATCAGCTCAATAAACTATTTTATTTTAACTACTTCCTTCCTCATATTGCCACCACATACACTCACTCCAAAGTACAAAACTATATTTTATTCTGTCCTGTGGCCCCCAACTCTGCCTCCGTTCTCTCTGTGATAGCACTAGGTGAGGTGGAAGGGTGCCCACCACACCACCCTGCATCTGTTGCAGGCAGGATGGATGTCAGCATGTGGAGGGGAGTGTCTATGAGGCTGCTGACAGTCAAACTGTCCCAAAGCGGGACAGCCCTGCCCAGTACAGGTCAATGTGTTGCTCATTCCAGTCCAGTTCAGTCCAGTCTGGTTGGTCTAATCCAGAAAGGGTGTGTGGATGTAAAAGGCGTGGTTGGTGAAACAGAAAGGTTGAGGGTGAGGAATCAGGGGAGTCTCCTCCCCTGTCACTGCTCTTCTGTGCTGATACACACTGGATTCAGACCAACATACACATGCAGAGACAAAAAGGTCACTGTGCACTCAACACCGACGCGTCTTATTTGACGTCAGAATCAGTTTCAAAATGTCACTTGGCTCCTGAATGGCAGCGTCAGCTCTCCGGCGAGTGGCATCCAAGGCAAGCAGCTCCTGTCAGTCTGTCTAAACTCGTGCACAAAGTGCTTGACACTCGTTCGCCGGGATGAAATTTCTTTGATGAGTCATTCAACTTTGAAAACTGAGAAGACTTTTCAATGCCAATGAGGGAGAAGCCTAAATTAACATTCTCTGTAGGAAGAGCCTTGAATGGAAATCTAAATCTCTGAAACCTTTTTCAAGCTGAGGTTTGTGAAGGGCAGAATTAGCTAAGACATGAAGAGAGCATGAAGCCAAGACATACCAAGGACCATGAACTCACGCACACAAATCACTGTACAAGGATAGGTCTGTTATAGAAGCCAGGTGTACACTAGGCAGACTAATAAAGGCTCCTATTTCCTCTCTAATGGCTCCAGTATTTCCCCTAACAACACCATGCTGCAGTGCTTTAAGCCATGTTACTGTACCCACACGGGAGACAGTAGAGTGCCAGACCCAGCATCATATACACAGTCAAATATAGGAAGCTGGTCTCATCACTCAAGCCTGAAATAGAGATGTTGACCCAATGCTGCATGCACACGGTCTTCAGAGCTACACTATATGAACTAAAGGGATTCAATCAAACAGCTTAACGTGATTGTGCTCTAATCCATCTGAGCCTACATCAATTTACAGATAACAGATCGTCTCCTTTGGGAATAAAACCTGAAATTATTATAATCCATTACGTACTTCATAACATGAAAGTCATGCACACATCAAAAGAATCCTTTTGCAGTCTTTAAGTTACCAAAACCAAAGATTTTCCTTTTCCCACACAGAAATCAAAGAAAAGCAGCAAATCCTCATATTTGAGTACCAGATGAAAATGGATTGATTATCAAAATGTTTGCCAATTCATTTTCTGTTTAAACAAATCTATTAATTGACTTCTCATTCAGGTTTCGCACACAGTAAAAGATACTGCATACAGTTTTATAGCTCAGTAAATCCAAGAAAAAAATGTGTGTATGATTTAGCTTTTAACATGAACGTCATCTTTCTTGAGTCTCATGATAAATGTGACTTGACTGACCTTAACACAGGTCGTCTAAATCTCAGGGCAAGCGTACAACCTTTGCTGTAGCATGATTTGATGAGTAACCTTGTTGTAGCATCTCAGCAGAATAAAGCAAAGAATGATGATCTAATGCAGTTTGTCCATGCAAACACAGGAAAATAAAGGACAACTCTGACAGACCAACAAGCCTGACTTAACTTAGGTAACTAGCTAGTCATCTTAGTGAGTGAGATGGCTAATAGCAACCCAAAGTTAGCCAACTTAACACATAGAAAAGAGGCCGCCAGACAAGAGTAAATCTAAGATTGACTTTGTAAAATAAATGGTTAAAAGACACTGAGCTGGGCTTCTTGCTGTTGGACTAGTAAGTAATAGCTGGCTGCTATGTCTTGATGTTTGGTTGTAAGCAAAGTCCACTCACTAGTTTGTCATCATAAGTAATGTAATCATAATAAATACACATATACAGCTGTCCATATTTCCGACAGTGGTATCACACTCTGAAACTGGGGACGCTAAACTGCAAAAATGGAGATTTCTCTGCAATATTGCTTCAAGAGCTCGTACTTCATGCATACAGTATTTGTCACAAGTGGGGATAATTTACTTGCACTAACTCTAACTTGTTCATAACTGGCTGTCATATCGTCTTTCATATGACCACTGGCTAAATCATAGCCCTTGTTGAATTTCTATGAGCTGTGGAGAACCACAATCGCCTGCAGCAGGCAGCTCTGCCCACCTGTCATCAATCACCTGCGTCACCTGCAACAGCTTGTCTCTCAAGGGTGGACTCTGAAGGGTGAGGCAAGGAATTATTACCGAAGAGGGCCCAGTTACATGACTGCTGTTGCTGCTACTACTTGCTGCCTATTGGTCAAGGATCCATCAGGGATGTATATAAAAGAGCCCTGGGCAACTGTGGGTGTCATACAATAATGCTGCATGGATTTTAAAACATAACTCATACCTTTTCCAGAGTGCTAAGCCTCAGTTGGTTGGATCTCAGTAAAAATGACAAGAAGAACATATAAATGCTACCAAATAATCATTCCTTTCCCTCCCATCTCCACATTCTTGCTGCTGAGCAACATCAGTCAAGCTTTGTGAACTACAAAAACTGAGAGATCACTAAGAACAGCTTACTATCCTGAAATTTACCATTTATGGTAGCTCCCCAGTTACTGCAAGCAGCTCCATGTGTGCACAGGTACTGTCTTTCCACTTTACGAGGACACATTAAAGTTCTCCCCTGAGGTGAATATGGCAGGAAAGGATTATCCAGTCGTCCCTAAAGGACAATATATTTTTTAAAACTTACAGTCCCTGTATACACATGCATAAAAACAAGCACACAGACATAAAAACACATGCACTTATGTACATGTACTTGGAATATGCCCTGCAGCAGAAATTCATTAACTATCTTGTTACTGGCCTCTGGAAACCATCCCTCATCCTCTCTAGAGCAGTAGGACACAACTACAAAGACAGTTCCAGCATTAACAGTGAAACCATGCAAGCTTTTGAAGTGAGGGGTGGTTTTAAAACAGGGGGAGACGGCAATTAGAGGCAAATGCTCTCTCCCCTTCTGGAGGAGGTCAAAATAAAAGATGTTAGATATTATTCCGGATTGAATTTGCTGGAAGGGGTAGGGTTGTTTGTGAACACATATTTTGCGTGAGATTTTTTTAATTCCTTCTGTCTGGTGCCAAAGTCTCTGACAAAAGGCAACGCACATGCTTCACTGGAGACAAGAGAGCTCTTAACACTTTCCGACTGCCTGCCCAGACCGAATGTATAAGTGAAGGACACACGCACACGAATGCACGCAAAGATGTGAGGACACACATGATGCTAGAAAACAGAACAACTTGTGGCTTCCTATTATTGAACCTGGAGCATTTAAGCGAAAGTTCAAACTGAAAGTGGAACATCAGACAGGAACTGTACTGTGTTTAGGCGGCTGCAAGTTAAGACCCATAAAACACATGTTGTCTTTTCCGGTCGAAACGGTAGCTGCAGTGTCTGCTGATCCAGCATTATCTAATCACTTGACTTTTTTTTTTTGTGCTGATTCCTACAATTATCATGCCAACACTACAGGAAAGGCTCTAAGTGGAGGAAGACCCCAGGTGCCCTGGGTAAGGAGGAAATTATGGGTATAATTACCAGGGTGATGGAGTACACTAATCAGGGTGACTAATAAATGTGGTATCTGCATGGGTGTATGTGTTTCTATTTGTGCGGCTCGGTCAACATCACCACAAGTTCTCCAGCATCCCTGACCAATATAGGGAACTTCCTTCCTCTTGATTCAACCAGAGAATGAAGATAAAACCACTAGTATGACTTTGTTGAGTTTGTATGTGCAGGGGGCGGACAAAATAATAGATATACCTTCACAATGGCTTCATCCATTTGAGAAACGTTTTTAAAAGGGAGTATGTAACTCATGACTGCTTGCTACCCTCACAGTTACAGACCCACCCCTGTATTAAATACTTGTGGACACTGTGGGTTAAAGACATCCTTTCCTTTGGCTTTCTCTAAAAGTAAACCTGTCCAAATGAAGGAAAAAGGGTGAAACATGACTCACTACTTTTTCCACTGCCCAGGGGTTCTGCTGGATTTTGCCTTTCACACGAGGTTACTGTGTGAGTCTTTGTGTGTTGGCCTTGAGTACAGGCAGTTTCTACATGGCAGCCTTACCATAAATACCAGCTTATGGTGTTTATGGTTTGACTGACAGCTCATGATGGACTGTTTTTTTTTTTTTTTGCTGAGATTGTCTTACAAAGTGCTAATTCAGTCCACTTTTCACTTTCGACTTTGGACCACCATTTTTCTTTGCTGATGTAGCTTTTTGTTTAAGCTGTTGGGCTTTAGAAAATTAAATTTGCACTTGTCGTAGCAAAGCATCAGCAATTTGAGCAGTGAGAATTAGCCGTGCTTTGAAAAGTCAAATAAAAGCTAATGATTGTAAGGCACTGGTAAGCCCAGTGTGTACTGTTAACAACGTTTTATAATTGACTGTGTAGCCTTCTTTCCTGAACACTGTGGTTCACTCATCTTTCATGTGGTGTTTTTATGATTTCGTCCGTCCTATGTATATGTAAAATTACCCCACTTCAAGGACAGCAAGATTAGGACTCCAGTACCAGCAGAGGCTTGGATATTTAAAGGTCAGACCTTAATTACACTTAAAATAAATCCATCTAATGGACATGATTATGTTGATATATGAGAAGCCTGTTTTTACCGTAATACTCCCACCAGTCTAAGAGGATCAGACCGCTCTGACGCCAGTGAAGCCTGCGATGATCCAGGAAATGTAAGCAGCTGTACAGCTGCACAACACCGGCATTATACTACAGTATATATGTCAGACAGACTCAGTGGCCGCTTGGCTCAGCAGCCTCCCATTGATCTGGGTCAAAAGGTCGTTGATTAGACCCGAGTCTCGCAGTCTCTAGGCAATGCCACAGTGTCTGCCACACACTCAGCCTCAGCTCAGCTCACACAGCTGCTGCCGGTCGCCATGGAAACACTCAGACTCCCTGCTCCTTAAGACAACTCCCTAGTCAGCTAAATTATAGTATGCCAAAAAAAATCCCTAAGAGACTCAATACAAACACTAACATACCAGTGCCGACAAAACTGACTAAATACAGCAGCAGCAGCTGTGAATTGTTTGAGTGGTTAATGTTTTTAAATCGTCCGTTGAGGTCATGCATTCATGTAATGACATCATTGAGCTAGAAGCGGTAAAGACTGGGTCACTTATACTCCATACAACCTCAGCCGCTCCTTTAGTGAGCCTGTATCGATTCAAAGTTGTAAAACCGTCTGGAAAAACAGTGCTGTTTTATCAGAGAGACAGGGCAGGGGGAGGCAATGAACCGAAAAAACATTGGCACCGTTAGCTGCTCACCACATTACTCACCACACATCACTTGTTCAAGGAGCCAGAGGGCTCTGCTCTCACTCCTAATTACGTACCGTGGTATAGATGAAAGAGGAAACAAACTAGAACCAAAACACACGTATGCCCGCTCACAAAAAAAAAGCAAAAATAAAAACACTGCAGGGAGTCCAAGATGCAAGGCAGCAGAAAATTTGCCCCCGATGTACATCCTCAATAAAACATCTCAGTGGCATGTATATTTCAGAGGGCAGCGAGAATTAGTCCACATTCAGCAGACAGCTGCAAGCCCACACACCCAAACATAACCCAGACAGGGGTTTGGTTTGGACGAAAACACAAGCATTTTTTGGAGAGCAGCAGCAGCAGCACCTGCTACACTGATTAAAACACACATAAAGCAAAAAGGTGGAGAAACTGTGTGTGTATACGATTTAAGGACGATGAAGCAGCATTAGTAACTCACCAGCTAAACTCAGTTGGCCATCTGCCTCCGATGTTTCCTCTCTTTTCACTCTCTGCCTGAAATCTTAGTAGATCCTTTCGTCTCTTGCTGTGCGACACAAATATAAACACACACACACAAAAAACGCAGAGTCCGATCTAGTCCAACACTGAGCTGCAAGCAGGCTGTGTGGGGAGCCTGGGTGTTTTAGTAGTGCTCTCAGGGAGGCAGCATGAGTCTGCTACTGCTACTACTCCTGTTCTCTCATCGACTTACCACGCTGCTTCTCTCTCTCTCTCTCTCCTCCTCCTTCTTCTTCTCTTTCCTCCTCCCCTCCTTCTCCTCTTCCCTCCTCCTCTTCCTCTACCCTCTAAAAAACGCACTGTCCCTGCCCCAAAAAAAAAAAAAAAAGGAAAAAAAAGGGCTCCTCCTGTCCTGAGCTCTCCCCGTCCTGATCCCTGCACCATTCAGGGCAGCGGACTAAACAATGCCTCCGCCGCCGCCGCTCTGAAAGGAACCCAGGAGCAGTTCTCAGCCGGCAATAATGCTGCCCAACTGTCACCATGGAAACTAATGACGGCCCGTTGGAGGGAGGGAGCGGGTAAAAAAAAGGGGGGGATGGAGAGGGAGGGGAGAGTTAAGTGAGAGAGAGAGAAGAGTGGAGGAGGGAGAAGAGAGGGAAAGAAGTGGCTGAATGAAAGATGGGGGAAGTGTGTGCAAGTATCAGTGAGTGTGTCTGCGTAGTTGTTGCATGAGTGTGTGTGTGTGTGTGTGTGTACGTGTGTGTGTGAGGATATGAGTGTACTGGAGGGGAGGGGACGGTTTTGGAGGAAATTCTTCAGGTATTTGTTAACATGGAATACTACAGAGGTGGAGGGGTCTTTTTAAGCCTGCAACTAATTATTCTCATTATCTATTCATTGTTCAGTCTATAAAACACCGAATACTCACATTTAAGGGATTGAAACTTGCAAATCTTTAGCTTTTTTCTTTAAATATATTATAGTTGGTGATTTTCTTTCTGTTGATTGACCAACAAGTGAATCAATAAGCCTGTTGCTGTAGTTAATTTGGATTTCTGGCATGTAAATGATGATATCAAACAGAGAAAAGCAGCAAATCCAAACTAGCAAATGTTTGGCATGTTTGCAATTAACTAAGCAACAAAACTGCTGTTGTAATATATTTGTGTCAATTGACTGATCAGTTCATAACTCTTTCTAAAAAATAATTTGTGTTTCTGAAAGTGTAAATAATGAATGTTGTTGTATCCCTCAGGGAGCCAAGTCCCTGAGGAGTACATCCATGTCTCTGTGCGACTTCCCCCCACAGACATGTGGATCACAAAAGCTGCCAGGATGACGCGCCCAAGCTGCTCCATCCCTCTTCATATGCACATATAATTACAACCCCCCCCCCCCCCCCCCCCCCCCCCCCCCCCCCCCCGTCCACCCAACCCTTCATATCTCTCGGTGTCCCCCCTTCTTCCCACTCAATAGTTGGAGTGACATCAGCCTGAAAGACTGGGTGACATTGCCCGACACCGGCTCTGAACCCACAGACGAATGCCACCGATAACCATGGAAACACTGTTGGAATATCCCCAGTTCTAAAAGGAAACGGGCTTTAAAGCTGGGTGTGAGGAGAGCAGCGGAAAAGAGGGAGAATGTAAAGGGGGGGGGATGGGTGGCTGTGTTCGATTTACATTCAGGAAATGCAGGAGCTTTAAAATTGCAGTCGAGTTGAGAGTAGGTTAAAAACAGGCCACTGATTGATCCGCTTGTCCTCGTGTTGAAGCATCGACAATAACAAAAAAATCCACCTCTGGCAGCTTATTGAAGGCCACCTCTTGCAAAAACTGATTGAAATTCTCAACGCAGTGAATTATGCATCGCACTGGACGGGGGGGAACAGGTGCTGCTCGCCATGGCAATAAAGCTGGCTGCTCAACCCAGCGGACCTGCCGAGGTGAAATATTCTCACATGAGGGAATGACGAGATGGAGAATCTGTGCTGCAGCAGCCCTGGGCAATCCAAATATGGGGAAAAACCAATTCCAAATAAGAATAGAGCCTCGCCTTTGTGGGTTATCTAATGAGGCATGGTGCTCGTGCCCCCTCTTTACACCAAAGAGAGGAATGTGAGCTGTGGGTTAGGGAGGAATGTTGAACCTCTCGCCATCTTGTTACCTCTTTTTAGCTTATGAAAGGTGGAGATCACCGCTCAGAGTAGCCGGATTTGAAAAGAGGCGGAAGACTTTAACTTTGACTATTATAGCCTGGAATAACCCCATAGAGATAAAGACGTATTCACTGACAGGGACTAGAGCATAGTGGAAATGTACCATGCTGGCACAGTTCTTCTGCCCTTCTGTCACCCTTCACCACTCTCACTAATTACAACAATGATCTCTTTCCATCTGTCTACAAAAAAGAAACAGTGTGATTATCCTCAGTCTCCGTCACAGACAAACCCACTGCAATCTTGACAACTAACACTAGTCTAAATCGTCCTCGCTCTACTGACCTTAAGAGGGCATCTGTCACACATCTGCCCAGTGGAATCAGCAACCACACACATCCATGTGTAACGGTTACAAAGAGATGGAAAATACGACTCACTGCCTCACTTTTAACCAGAGAAAGATGTGTTTTTATCCCTGTTTAATGCAGAAAATAAGGTCAGACCCTTGAGGGAGGACCAACAAATCTGGTGTCTATATTTACCTGTTCTGTCTATGGATTATACTGCCCATAAATTGAAGCATATGATACCACAGTTCATCAACCACTGAGACTCCTTTGCACTGCAACAAATGCAGAGACATACACACAGCAATGCTGTCAACAATATGCAAAACACAGCATCGACGCCATTTGAACGCCTGCCAAAATCCTGTCAACGGGCTTTCAAAAGACTGTTCTGAATTTGATCTGCACACAGAAACATGTGTGTTCATCTAGTCCTAGCCTTACTGCAAGGGGCACTGAGGACTTAGCCCATTTAGATCCAGAGGGGACTTGGTTCAGAAATGTGCATTGATAGTTTTTTAAATAACTCAGATCAGTCAGTGGGCTGATGCCATGGCACACTTGGTTTGGCTGCCTCGGCATGCACCCTGAGGATGAAAGCCGGAAGGAGGACACTGGGCTGTTGTCATGGAGACAATTCACATTCCACAGCATGTTGACCCAACTCCAGGATTTTTCCAAAAAGCCCTCACACACAGAAAGACAACACAGGCATGCATGCATATGAATAAATCTACACACTAAAGCTCAGGCTGACACACACACACACATGCACGAGACACAAGCTTAAGCTGGGAAAAGGAATAACTTTTACATTCACACGTCTTCTGAAGGTCCCGGAGTGCCAGCAAGACACAACATCCAGACAAACCTCAGCAGAAGGCAGAGGTTGAGGAAGGACACAGTCGATGCAGCTGGAGTTTTCCACCCGTGCTGACACACATTCATGTTGACTCACTAAGACCGTGGATCAGCTTTCTCCGAGGGGAATTGCCCTCACAAAGATTCAATAGAGAGATCAATTAAGGCTTTCAGACAAAAATATGGTTAGATTATGCTTATGAATGTAGACAGATGTTATGTGTCAGATTTTAATGGTTTGCCTCTTTTGTCCTTTAATAAAATTATCTTTAATGGTCATTCCCAAACAGCAGCCTACTCAAATATTAACCCACACAGCCACCTACACTTAACTCCTCAAACAGCGAAAAATCAAAGAGATGTTTTAAATTACTCTAACAAGCACGCTGCCACCCTCCCTCTCTCAAGAGTCAATGCCTCCCTTTAAAGAAGAAGTCATTAATATTTCACCCAGAGGAGAATCTTTTAATTCATTATTAATATTTAAACCTGCTGGAGTAGAGAGGTCTTATCTGAATTACAAAGAGGCAGCAGTCTGGCATAATCCATGAATCTATGTTACCCCACGACAGAAAAATTATGCACTAGATCTGCTGTCGCGCTGTGTTAGAGCAGTGCTGGCTGGTGGTGGTGAGATCTGGAAATTGTATTTCTACACTGGTCCCATGCTGGTTGAGGGTGCCTGGCCTAGGGGTATGATGTAGATGGTGGGTGCGGAGCAGAAAGCTAAAGGAAGAAAAATAAAGCTGGGGAGGAGAAAAGGAGATACTTTGTCTCCAAAAAGCAAAAGAAAGTCAAGGAGCTAAGGAAAGGAAGGAAGAAAAATCGACGTTAATTTTAATACAAAACGTTGCGAAAGACAACTTTTTCTTGATTTTCTAAGAGCGCAGAGAGGATTTTTGGAACATATCAAAAGCAGGACCAGTCATAGCAGCATTACTGGTACAGGATTTGCATAACAAGAAAATATATAAAAACAAAACGTATATTATCTAAATTTAAATGTCAGAAATTTTTGTACATCATAATTATAATATTGCTATTCAGATATAGGATGTTTGTCTGTATCACCCAACCAAACCAAAATGATGCTTTGACAGTATTTGACTTATTCAGTCTGGCGTGTCCTCTTATAGAAAACTATGAAACAAATCTTACTAATAGGAACTAGTACTAATTCCTAAAAAATAACAGACGCTGACTGAAGTTAAAGACCATCAGAGTAATATATTCTTAATTTGTCCTTCCTCTATCTGTCCAATCCTCCAAACAAGACATGAATATTTTATATACAACAGATAACTACAGAATACAGCTATTTATTAACAAACGTCTTTCATACTGTATGTGCTGCTGGTATTGCTGTGTTGTGGTATACATTTCCTTCCTCTTCCTCTTGGGTTTTATTCAATACATCCTCGTGATTCAAAACATAAAGCACATCATTATAATTTCAATTATATTTGGTCTCAAAAATCTTTATTGTATAATCTGTTTTTCAGACCAGAGGGGAATATTTTAGGAACCCCTAGTCAGCATTTCAGTAATGATGTCTGTGCTGAGATGAGAATGCAGGAGACAGTGAAGCAATATTAGAAGCAGCAGAAAATAACACAGTGGACATGTTATTTGAATTGGATCCCTGTCTGGTGGTCAGAGTATTGTATTTTGACTGACTGGACAAAGAAAAAAACTTACATTTCAATTTTGTTCCGCATTAACATTTCTTTCTTGCTCTTTTGTGTTTAACCAGCTTTCAAAGTGCAAACATTCTGTTTGTGAAGCGTCATCGTGTGGTGTTGAACAAGGTGTGATTTGTTTTATTTCCGCTGCGTTACGATGTGCTTCTTTGCCTGGATGGTGTTTATGTCCTTGAGCATAGTCACGAAAGGTGTGATGGAAGTGAACATCCCTGTGATGGTTTGTAACTATTAAAGGTGTGACTGTGTATATATATGTGTGTGTGTGTGAGCTTGTGCACGTGAGTGGCACACACTCACGGTGGGTTTTGGTCATCTGATGAGCTGCAGGCTCATCTCTCCCTACAGTGCCCAGATGGCCTGTGATTATACACGGCTCAGTAGAGATTACTGCGCAGCAGAGATAGAAAGAAAAAAACACAGAGTAAAAATAAATAGTTTGAATGCAGATGAAGTTGGCACAAAATGAGATGAAAACATAAGGTATATGTGGGGTCAAAGAAATAGAGCGAAAGTGATGATGCAGCATGGCTAGCTTCACCTCCCTCTGCACAGAAACATACAACCTTTCTGCTGCAGATCATTTCAAGCAGAACACCTGCAGCCAAAATTAGAAACTCAGGTTCAAAGTGTTGCGTCATAATTAAGAGGAGAAGGCATGTGTTAGCAGGTGAAGGATGGCGAAGGTCTGCGTAGGTGAGTGTTTGAGTACGTGTGTCTGGTGGTAATGTCTCTAGCGAGGGATGTACGCAAGGGCATTTGTCACCACCAGCGATGTGGCATGATGGATCACACACTCGCAAGTTGAGCACACCCAAAAGAGCAGTGTGAAAAATGATCAACGCTTCACTGAGCCAGCGTCGTTTAACTCTTGATGTGTTTACCAGGAGGCCGTCTTCTGGAGGGAAAATCAACAGCGATAACTGTTTGTAAGTTATCAATCAAGAGCTCGTACAGTTATTTGAACCTCAGAATTTATTGTCGCCCTCATCAACTCTTATGCTACACTTTTAAAAAAGGGAAGCGGCATGCTTGTGACTTCCACAAAAACTAGAAAAACTGAGAGAGCGAAAGACAGAATGCAAAACATCCAAAGCTTCCAGTTGTGAATGAGCCAATGCATGCATACCTCAGACAGCTCGGCTATCTCAAACACTGAAACTGAGAGCAGCACTCCGGTCATATTTCTTTCACTGGATAAGCTTCAACAATGATGCAATCTTTCACTGAGTGTCATTCAGAGAAACAGACCCACAAGCTACTTCTTCTAATAGGGCTTGAAGCGTGTTGTGGCTACGAGTGCTTTACCTATACACTAAGTGTATTGCTGGCAAACTCTCGCAGCTGTCAAATAGATTAGAGGAGGATGACGCGTGTCTAGCTGTTTTGGTTTATCACTTACTGAATACAAACAGAAGTAGCAGCAGCAGTCATCCTGCAGAAGGCTAGCATATGTGTGTGTGTGTGTGTGTGTGTGTGTGTGTGTGTGTGTGTCCACGCTTAATGACACTCATCATTCAACTTTGAAGAGCTAGCATACTGATGGATGGCAGTTTAACAACCTACCGTATACACGTCCCATATTTTAGGGATGTTTTTGGAAGGAACAATTTGGCTCCAGGCAGTAGACGGAGAGCAAGCTTTTCAGGGAATCAGCTGACACACACACACACACACACACACACATACACACACACACACACACACACACACACACACACACACACACACACGTGCATGCACTAAAACACAGATGCCAAGCAGCCTGAGGCAGTTTGTTGTTTTATTACATTTTGACCTTTCAGGATCGATGTAAATCTAATGAAGTGCTCGTTAGTGAATTAGGGCCTCGACGAGAGAAGAAAAATGTTGAAAGCCTGCAATAATTGTTTGAGGAGGATAATCCACAATGGGCCACAGGAACAGGATCCATCTGTGTGGATGTAGCTCTCAACTCCTCATTAGGCGCAGGGTGTTATGACAGTCCTGTGATGAGAGCTGTGTCTGCAAGGCAAGGCATGTTGGGAGAGGGCGGCGCAGTGCAGTGGCCGTACAGTTAGTACATGAGTTCAAATCCCTGAGTGATGGATTAAAACAAATGGAGGATCTGCGCAACGCATCTTAACATCAGGTTCGAAAACGCAAGTCATCTCACTGTGTTGTTTTTCTGACAGCCATTAAGGCAATAAGTCAGAGTCCAGTTCTCACCCCCATAAAACGGTGCTATCTTGTTTCACAAAGTCATTACAGAGGCAGAGCGGTAGCATAATAAATGGCTGACGGGCAGTGCAGACTATAATAGGAGAAAGGAGAGGAGACCATGGAGAGTCGGCCTGCTGTTTCCAGGGTGACCTTCAGTGTGAAGCACCTCCATGTCACCCAAAATGAAAGCAGCTCAGCTGCTGAGCTGTGGATCTGTGTGGAGCACGGAGGATGAGGCAGTAAGTCAGCACAGAGGGCAGTAATGATGACCTGAGCACACACAGCAAAAAAAAGAAAGAAAGAAAAGCAAGCATTACTCTTCAGCAGCTGCTTTCATCGACCTTTAAGAATACAGATATGAGAGGAGAACCAGTTTATTGCGACCGCTTATCACTGCTTGCATATCTCTACCTACCAAAGAGCAATTCTATTTCCTTGTTTGTTTGAATCGTTTTACAGCCCTGAATAAAGAGGAAAAGTTTTAGGATTACATCTTTCCTGCTTTCTATCTTTGAAACTCCTTGTGGGATCTCCACAGATTGGGAACCTTTGCTTCAAACTACGCTCATACCAAAGAAGTCTTTAGTGATTCATTTCAACCCACACTAAATAGAAGGTCTTACTGTTTCTGACTTCAACTGCTGGGTGAAAATAAAGAACTAAATAACATAACAGTGCCATCTAGTGGTAGAATAACTTCTGCACACTCGGCACAGCAGTAGCAGAGCAGTACAGAGATTTTTTGAGTTTTTGTGTGTGTGTGTGTGTGTGTGTGTGTGTGTGGGTCATAGACAGTGTTGGAAAAGCTGTTTCTTGTGTCTTATTTCACAAGTCAGAATTTTATGAGTGGGCGTAAAAAGTGGGGAAGATTTCAGATGACTTAGTATGACTCGCAAATCACTCGGGGTTTGGTCAGAGCAGATAAATCTGCAGTTAATATGAATCATTACACAAAGCTTTTCCACTGACAGCAGCATCTCTCCTCATCAAAACACCAAATTACAGTAGTAATAACATATGCTAACTCAGGCAAACACACATAACGCTGAGAGCTGTTGAAATGTGGCAAGCAATGCATCCAGTACTGAAAGCTGAAAGCCTGCAAACTTTCACTCTCTGGCGGCGTGTTATATAAATGAGTGTTCAAACAGCCGTGTCCTTTTAAAAAGCAGCTAATCTGTGTCAGGCTACTGGTGGTGGAGAAAAGAGCCGAGGAGAACAGAGCAAGGAAGAGTTTCCTGCTGACCAACACACCCTGAGTCTGTGTGTGTGTAACCCACCATGAAGTGTAACATGAAAAAAGATTGTTAGAAATGTTAATCGGGGAGTATAAGTGTTGGGTTTCAGTAGTAAGATCTGTAGCACTCTGTGCAAATTACTCTCCAACAATAGTGTACAGGTCTAAAAGGGAAGGAAGAGGAAAGGGGGAGAGAGCGAGAGACAATAGTTAATGACAACAGAAGGGCAGAGCAGAGGGGGGTGGAGGGGTCGGAGGGCACCCAGGCGAGAGAACATGGAGAATTCAACACAGGCTGTCTTTGTTGGCTGCAATCAGCCAGATTAGGAAGACATTTACAACATGGTTTATGGCTCCATCAGGTGAGTGGATGTGAATGGTGGCGTGTGTGTGCAGTGATTAGGAGCGTGGGGCAAGGGATGTGGACTAAACTTAGCTGAAAGACATCCAGGATGAAAAGTCTAAAAGGAACCGAGCCAGTTTTCTGCAAATATAGTTCTCATTTCTTGCTGACCATCTTCCACAGCACAACATATCAGTTATTAGATTGATTTCGCTCCTTCCAGGCAGTGACTGGATTCATTTCACGGCGGTATAAAAATCAGCTTCCGGAGATTTGAGATGGGGAATTGATTTCACTGTCGAAGTAACATCGTCAGCCTGAAAGAAATGCAGCAGCAAGCAGGGACTGCTATAAAAATCTATCACTGTTGGTGTGTTGAAGCATGCTATGAAACTCACAATGTCCTTTTAACAATGTCAGTGTTTGGTTTATTTGGCTTGTTAATGCTGAACATCTCAGCAGCAGACTCTTAAATCTCAAATGAGTGTCCTTGAAAGCAAACAGGGCAACGGTTTCTGCTCATAAACAGAATATACACATACAACAACGTAACCTTGACAAAAAATAAGATGCATGGCTGGAAGGTTTTTATACCACAGAGAAATGTACGGTAAAAAACATCTGCCTGGAAGACAATAAATAATACATTAAAAAAATACTATATACTTGGTATACACTGGGGTTTCGAGACACTTTTCAAAAAGTGCATAACATGAACAAACTTATTGTTCAGGGATTAGAATCTCTGAACAATCGATAAAACAGTCCATCTTAAATTATACAAATGGGTCATGAATCTATACTATCAGCTGGGCACTGTATATTTTAGCTGACATTATGTCGACAGGAGAAAACAGTGTATTTGTTGAGCTGCACAAACAAGAGAGTACTTACAGCAGCAGGACAGTGTATGCGTATCTGACC